>NW_015387409.1:85759-113723 GCF_001527695.2 Protobothrops mucrosquamatus
GCTTTCTAACAATATAGAGAACTGGTAGCCTAGGTTACCAGCCTTAATCACATTGGTGCCATATGGAGGATTTCCTCCTAACAAGAGAATATCAGTACCTTTGGTCTTATTTTGTACTGTAACTGAAATCAAAACCCAGTTTTGTCCCAAGCATGCTAAAACATTCTATGCAGGTTAGAATATTTAATTTAGGGATTACCTTGCAGGTCAATATAGCATTGCCCATATCCTACCAGTTAAGAGAGAAATGTAGTATATTACTTCCATTCAGATATTTTGTTTCCAAGTACATATGTATAATTTATGTAATTATCTGGTATAGGCTCTCTGTCAAGGGAGGTTAAGCAGGAGTTACAATTTTGTGGAATTATGGAGAAATGTGAACACCTATAAAAAGGTAGTAAATGAAATTTCAGCTCTGAAGAAAAAAGTAAAGGTTAGAAAGAGACTCAGAAGAATCCCATATTGATTCTTCATAGTATAAGAGAGAGAGTTTCTGTCAGGTTTTCAAGATTCTGCTGTTACACCCTACAACCATAATGTAGCCCTTGAGTAGTTTATTTTCTGACTTAGCCTACCTCAAAGGGCTGAAACCACCTCAATTAAGCACTTCCCTCCCCCCCCCGGCTTCTGGAAGCCTAATGTCTTCCCAGCACAAGCTAACATATTTTTCAAGCAACTTACTAGTTTTATTTTAAGTATACCGTAACAGTGGTGTTAACACATTTTTATTTTAATGCATTTTCCTCTTGCTCTTTTTTATGTAATCAATTTATTGGATTATGGCAGCTTCTGCCAGATCATGTTATTGCTTTAAATCCTGTTGCAACTTATTCATAGAAGTCCTGGTATTGACAAATTAAAAAAAACCACAATAAACAAATAAATATATGAGCTTAAAACACTTATCATTCAAAGGGTATATGGTGACTTCCCGGTCATGCTAAATATCTCATCATATTATATGAAATTCAGCTGAAAGTGAGCTTTATCTTCTGATATGTATATAGAGCCTCTAATATCTCCTACAAAACTAGAACTATTTTTTATCTCTATTTCCATTTTTGATGTTTGGCTTGCTTCTTCAGGCTCCTTCATTACTTCTCTGGAACTTGAGAGAATTGTGTTGACAGTGAAAAATATCCGTGCAATACATTACACTGAATTGGGGATATGTATGCATTATGTAAAACATGGAAGAAAAAAAAAGGAAATACAAGGAATAATACTACATTGATTGCAACAGAATTGAAAGTATTTCAAAAAATAATTTGATTGGTGTAGTGGGATAAAATGCTCCTGGCAAGGATTCTGTTTGTTTGTTTGTTTGCCTTCAAAAAGGAAACATCTCTCCATATGTTTTGGGATAGCAAGAAATTAACAAAGTTTGGAATGCAGTTAAAAGAGACGGCTGAAATCTTTTAGAAAGGTTGCTGAATAACAGCTGGGATCACAATAATCCTAAAGAAAGGAAACGATGAAATGTTGAGATTTAGCAGAAGGTAAAACTGCCTAAACCACCAGAATATCCTCCTTTTAAAATAATATTATTAAGCGATTTAAACACTCCTCAAGAAGTTAAATTACATTTCAAAGAAGCATTTAATGGGACCAGATAAATACTTAGGAGGGGAGACGGTATATTTGATTTTGTCTAGATTTTCTGACATTTAATTTTAAAGAATTAATATTATTCCACATGCTCAAAAACCTGACATGTTTAGCACTATGCTTCATTTAGTAGAACCACTGATATCTCTAGATGCAGATTGTTGCCATTGCTAAGTAGAATTTCCCTTTCCAAATTTTCTGTCATGTGTTATGGTGACCATGTGTCAAAGAGGACATAATCTTCTATTTGAAGAGATTCTCTGTCTGAGGGGATGTTCATTCAGGATTATATTATTCTATGAGCTCTGAAATATCCTCTGCAATTCACAAAGGGAACAGAATCAAACTACAACACTCTTATAAATCTGTACAGAATCAAATTTAGGAAGTCTTGCAAAGAAATAAGGTCTGGAGTGGAAGATGAAATCAAAGAGTCAAACTGGGGTCAGAGAACTTTACCAATTTAAGAACCAAAATATCAAAAACAGAGTCAAGTATCAAGAGTAATTAGATTAGCAGTAAAGAATATATGAGCCAAGTAGTCAACTAGAGCAGATTATGATTTTGTTTCAGTCACGAATTGCATTTCAGTTAGAAATGTTTAACATCAGAATGTTGCTGCTCACTCATCCTAATTATTTCTCAGAGAACATACAATATTTTAGTGTTTCAAGATATTTATTTATAATTCACTCAGGTGAAAGCCGTGACATTGATTCTCTACACATAAATGTCAATAATCTCAAAGACTTAAGGGATTCTCCAATTTTTATTTTCTACCTCAGATGCAAGCTGAGTTAAGCTGATGTTTTTCTTACCAGCTCTTCACAGGTCATAAGGTTATACCTTGTACATTCTTCCCCATTTGATGAGGAATGGATGGATTGATCTATGGGGCATATTTAAAGAAAAAGAATCATCAGGGAACATAGGACAGAGAAATTGCAGGGGTATTAATACTTAATCACTAAAGATCTTCAGAATTATATTGGAATATTCTTTTTTCATAGGTTTTGGGATGGATTCCTCCTCAAAATAAAAAAGTATGGGATGAGAAGTATCAAAATTCATTTTCATATCAACAACTAAAGAAGAAGGCTATTCACATCCACAAATCTTTCTTATTGCATCAAGGCAGCAAAATATTAAATATTCCAAATTTAATAATACCAATCTATTCAGAATGAAGGTTAAAAATACCCTTATGCTAATTTANAATTATAAAATAAATAAATTATAAATAAATAAAATTCATAGAACTCCTGGTATTGACAAATTAAAAAAAACCACAATAAACAAATAAATATATGAGCTGAAAACACTTATCATTCAAAGGTTATATGGTGACTTCCCGGTTATGCTAAATATCTCATCATATTATATGAAATTCAGCTGAAAGTGAGCTTTATCTTCTGATATGTATATAGAGCCTCTAATATCTCCTACAAAACTAGAACTATTTTTTATCTCTATTTCCATTTTTGATGTTTGGCTTGCTTCTTCAGGCTCCTTCATGACTCCTCTGGAACTTGAGAGAATTGTGTTGACAGTGAAAAATATCCGTGCAATACATTACACTGAATTGGGGATATGTATGCATTATGTAAAACATGGAAGGAAAAAAAAGGAAATGCAAGGAATAATACTACATTGATTGCAACAGAATTGAAAATATTTCAAAAAAAAAAATTTGATTGGTGTAGTGGGATAAAATGCTCCTGGCAAGGATTCTGTTTGTTTGTTTGCCTTCAAAAAGGAAACATCTCTCCATATGTTTGTGAGATAGCAAGAAATTAACAAAGTTTGGAATGCAGTTAAAAGAGATGGCTGAAATCTTTTAGAAAGGTTGCTGAATAACAGCTGGGATCACAATAATCCTAAAAAAAGGAAATGATGAAATGTTGAGATTTAGCAGAAGGTAAAACTGCCTATACCACCAGAATATCCCCCTTTTAAAATAATATTATTAAGCGATTTAAACACTCCTCAAGAAGTTAAATTACATTTCAAAGAAGCATTTAATGGGACCAGATAAATACTTAGGAGGGGAGACGGTATATTTGATTTTGTCTAGATTTTCTGACATTTAATTTTAAAGAATTAATATTATTCCACATGCTCAAAAACCTGACATGTTTAGTACTATGCTTCATTTAGTAGAACCACTGATATCTCTAGATGCAGATTATTGCCATTGCTAAGTAGAATTTCCCTTTCCAAATTTTCTGTCATGTGTTATGGTGACCATGTGTCAAAGAGGACATAATCTTCTGTTTGAAGAGATTCTCTGTCTGAGGGGATGTTCATTCAGGATTATATTATTCTATGAGCTCTGAAATATCCTCTGCAATTCACAAAGGGAACAGAATCAAACTACAACACTCTTATAAATCTGTACAGAATCAAATTTAGGAAGTCTTGCAAAGAAATAAGGTCTGGAGCGGAAGATGAAATCAAAGAGTCAAACTGGGGTCAGAGAACTTTACCAATTTAAGAACCAAAATATCAAAAACAGAGTCAAGTATCAAGAGTAATTAGATTAGTAGTAAAGAATATATGAGCCAAGTAGTCAACTAGAGCAGATTATGATTTTGTTTCAGTCACGAATTGAATTTCAGTTAGAAATGTTTAACATCAGAATGTTGCTGCTCACTCATCCTAATTATTTCTCAGAGAACATACAATATTTTAGTGTTTCAAGATATTTATTTATAATTCACTCAGGTGAAAGCCGTGACATTGATTCTCTACACATAAATGTCAATAATCACAAAGACTTAAGGGATTCTCCAATTTTTATTTTCTACCTCAGATGCAAGCTGAGTTAAGCTGATGTTTTTCTTACCAGCTCTTCACAGGTCATAAGGTTATACCTTGTACATTCTTCCCCATTTGATGAGGAATGGATGGATTGATCTATGGGGCATATTTAAAGAAAAAGAATCATCAGGGAACATAGGACAGAGAAATTGCAGGGGTATTAATACTTAATCACTAAAGATCTTCAGAATTATATTGGAATATTCTTTTTTCATAGGTTTTAGGATGGATTCCTCCTCAAAATAAAAAAGTATGGGATGAGAAGTATCAAAATTCATTTTCATATCAACAACTAAAGAAGAAGGCTATTCACATCCACAAATCTTTCTTATTGCATCAAGGCAGCAAAATATTAAATATTCCAAATTTAATAATACCAATCTATTCAGAATGAAGGTTAAAAATACCCTTATGCTAATTTATGCTAGTAATTTTCTGACAAAAATTTTCCATCCATTTCTGCATGTTCAATAAACATTACACAAATACATCTATTACAGTTTTTTCACTGTTTATATATATAAAACTAAGAATTATTAGTTAATTTTTGGCTATTAATTAGAATTACCCTGGTGTTTGATGCGATACAGGTTGTCCTCAACTTACAATCACAATGGAGCCCCAAAAGTCTGTTGCTAAGTGAGACATTTGTTAAGTGAGTTTTGCCCCATTTTATGACTTTTCTTGGCACGGTTGTCAAGTGAATCACTGAAGTTGTTCAATTAGTAACACAGTTATTAAGTGAATCTGGCTTCCCCATTGACTTTGCTTGTGAGAAGGTCGCAAAAGTTGATCACATGACCCCGTGACACTGCCACTGTCATAAATATGAATCAGCTGTGAAGCATCCAAATGTAAATCACCTGACTACGGGGATGCTGCAATGGTCATAAGTGTGAAAAATGGTCATTAATCACTTTTTTCAGTGCCACTAAACAAACTGTTGTAAGTTAAGGACTACCTATATTTGAAAGTAGTTTTTTTAGCTTTTTTTTACACATCCACCATGCATGATAAAATTTCTCTCCATGTTGTTCACATTTCCAAAATACGTTTCAAATGCTTTGATACATGCTGGATAATTTCTCTGGCAATCATATACAACAAGAGCCAGTTTAGTCTAGTGACCATGGCACCAGGCTAGAAAGAGGGAGATGTGAGTTCTAGTCCTGCCTTAGCCGTGAAAGCCAGCTGCTTTGCTTGTCAGAAGGTTGCAAAAGGTGATCACATAGCCCCAGGACACTGCAAGCATCATAAATAGTCCATTGCCAAATGTATGAATTTTTATTACAGGGCCACGGAGATGCTGCAATGGTGGTAAGTGTGAAAAACGGTAACTTTTTTCAGTGCCATTGTAACTTTGAGCAGTCACTAAATGAACTGTTGTAAGTTGAGAACTACCTGTAATTTTCAGTTCCAGACTCTTTGTGGCGCCATACATTTATATAATATTCGCTGCAAATTTTGGCGGTTCTTAACAAACAATATGGCATCACGTACATAAAGAATACAGGTACATTTTAATTCAACTGCTCTCCGTGATCTCAGCAAATTCTTCACAGTTTCCAAAACATCTGTTAGATTTATTTCATTGCATAAACAACAACAGATGAAGAACACTGTTTCTAAAGTCTTTAGTTTTCTCCATCTATAAAGAATGACTCTTTTCCTATTGTTTCTCAGATCAGAATAATACACATTTAGAATCTGGTGTAGAAATGAGGATTTCATTACATTTTTACCTGGGTATTAAAGAACTCTCATTAGATTTCACTGTCCCAGACCCCATCCTCTTCTTTTACTACTTCTTTGTAACGCTCATGTGTAACATCATTTACCTTGATCTCCACAATTAGGGGGGAATGAACAATAGACTCTCATCCTGAAAATGAATCAGGAACAAGTGACTATCAAACATTAATTTATTTTGTTTTTTGCAGGAGGCACATACCCCTCATTCCCAGGTCTGATGTTTCCCTCAACACCTGCCAAACAGGCTCAGTGCTCAAGAGACAAAGCAGAGAGCAGTTGCTTTAGTGATGCAAGGAGCAAACGTTCACTTGGGACTAGTCTCTTTCTTCTGCATGCAGCATGAAATTAATAGCGCCTTCCTTTCTGACACTTAATAGTGCCTCCTTCCGGCTTGGATTGTATGGTTGAATTATACTGGCATTTTCTAGAAAGAATAATGTGAGTTGTAGTTCATCTCTATTGACCTAACTTGCTTAAGGTTCTGACCTGACATCTTTTGTCTCACACTTGAATACTAAGAAGAAGGGTCTTTCCTATTCAGCAAGAAGATTATAAATTATCCTGTTCTGGTTTAAGATAAGCATTTCTTCCACAGGAACCAGGAAAGTCACAGTGTGAGAATGAAAGTATGAGGAAAACCCTTTAGGTAAGCTATCTATATTCAGTTGATCTGCAATATCTGCCACAAAGAAGAGGGCATCAAATTCCAAAGCACCAGAGGTCAGGACAAGAAACAATGGTTGGAAACTGGTCAAAGAAAGAAGCAACCTGGAATTAAGGAGAAACTTTCTGACAGTGAGGGCAATTAACCAGTGGAACACCTTGCCTTCAGAAATCGTGGATGCTTCATCACTGGAGGCTTTTAAGAAAAGGCTAGACATTCATCTGTCTGAGATGCTATAGGTTCTCCTGCTTGAGTGGGGAGCTGGACTAGAAGACCTCCAAGGTTCCTTCCAGCTCTATTCTATTCTAAGATGCATAAAACTGCTCTAGAGCAGGGCTTTTCAACCAGTGGTACGGGTACCACCTGTGGTACATTGGCACCTGGCAGGTGGTACGCGACCATCCTAGAAAAGTAGCTGGGGAGGGGAATGAGCTGAACCGGTGGCAGCACCGCACAAGCCTGAGCGAGAGATGGCTGGAGCTGCAGGGCTGTCAGGGCTCAGCGGAAGCGCCAGGATCAGTGCTGCTTTCCAGCTGATTGGTGCTTCTTCAGGGCTATCAGGGCTCAGTGGAAGCACCAGGATCAGTGCCAGGCTCCAGCTGGAGCTCAGCGCTGATCCTGGTGCTTCCGCTGAGCCCAGAAGAAGCACCAATTGGCTGGAATGTTGCAACATCTCCAGGGACTTGTGATTTACATTCAGATGCTTGGCAACTGATTCATATTTATGATGGTCACAGTGTCCCAGGGTCATGTGAAGTGACCAAAACCTGCTGCAACCATCCAGCAGACGGGGGGAATAAAAACCAAACACACCCCCACCCCATCCCCGCTGCCAATCCTCAACAGAAATGCTCACAGCAATGAAAACCTTGGACAGGAGGAAGAAAGCTGCCAGGCGGGCAGGCAGGTGTCTTGCTCGGCTGTGGCTTGGGGGACACTTTTTTCAGTGCCATTGTAACTTTGAACAGTCACTAAGTGAACTGTTGTAAGTCAAGGACTATCTGTACTTCATCACTTTTTTCTTTTTTGGGGGGGTCATCAAGTTTTTGACACCTTGCTAGGCAACTGGTGGTACTTGGTGTTGCCATATCCTAAAAGTGATACAATGGGTGAAAAGGTTGAAAAGCCCTGCTCTAGAGCTACATAGATTCCAAATCCTGAACTGTACTGGGTTTATTCCAAGCAGATCAGCATGTTCCTGAAATTGAGTTGATAGTTTAATCTGCTTTGTCTTAATTTAACATCAGCAATTCTGCACTTCTGAACTGTTTAGGGTGCAGCGAGAGTGTGAAACAAATTCCATTGGTAACTAACCGTGGCTGTCACCAAAACTACCTTTTCTCAACTTTGTTCAGCACATCTTCTTTTTAGAAGCCAAACTTAGCTTTCCACCATTCCTGTTATACAGGCAGTCCTCGACTTACAGCCATTTGTTTAGTGGCCGTTCGAAGTTACAACAATAGGGAAAAAGTGACTTAGTCACCTATGGCTGTCATGTGATCAAAATTCAGCTGCTTGGCAATTGATTCATATTTATGACAGCTGCAGTGTCCTGGGGTCATGTGATCATATTTTGTGACCTTCTGACAAGCAAAGTCAATGGGGAAGCCAGATTCACTTAACAACCATGTTACTAACTGAACAATTGTGGCAAGAAAAGTCATAAAATGGGGCAAGAGTCACTTAACAAGTGTCTTACTTAACAACATAAATCTTGGGCTCAATTGTGGTCGTAAGTTGAGGACCACCTGTAATCACTTCCAAATGTATTGCAAAGTTATTCCTTAACTTGCCTTCAAAGCATGTTCATACGTTCACACTGGGCTACATAATCACCTTTCCCAAATCACTTTTAAAATTTGTTATTGATCCTTAAGGTTCCAAATAGCTTCGGAATAGGGCATTTCTTTTAAAAAAACAAAAAAACCGTTTCGCTATTATGAATTTGCCTAATCATTAACCAGGTTAAAGTGCTATTTGGCCATTGGAGTTTGGGAGTTGGTAGGTTAATGGCCATTTACTGAAGATGTGCCTGGCACAGGTCTACAATTCTCCAAAGGTAGGTCTGAAAAGGCTGGTTGCCACTATTCCCAGCAAATATAATAAGGCTGACAATTCATGCTTTGCAGCTGAAACAGATGGCTGCTAGGATGAACTATGAATATTTTCACTCTTGAGTTGCTAATTTAGACAGTTCAGCATCCAGTTCACAAAGGAAGCACATCAAGCCGACTCTGATACAGTTGACACCCTCCTCCCATCTTATTAGTTTATATTGCTTTGGGTAATCTATTTTTATATATAATAAATGCTTAACAGTAGCCTAATCTTAATTAAAAATATTTTGTTTTCCTAGATTTTTGTTTGAGCGAATGATAGGAAACAACTATCCATCTTGTCCTTAATAAGAAGGTAATTAACTTTTTAAAAACATCTAGTATTTGGTATTGATTTTTGTTGTTTCTGAAACAAACAAAGAGAAATAGCAATATTTTGAAAACTGAAAGAAATTATGTGACAGGATGAAAAGACCAATGGAGATTTAAATTAATATATTTGATTATGGAAACCTACTAGTTGGTTGAGAGCATATCCAGCATCGCATCAATTATCTGACTGACCTGGAAAACATCCAGTAATAAAAGGTTTGGATACATGGAAATGGCTTTTTCATTGGATTAAAAAGCTATGAGATAATGTGTTTTACAGCAATTTTTGTTGCTCCTGAGAATAGGACTCACAAGATGATGCTGAGAACATTTTGCCTCTACATATAGAATCTGGTTTATGAGATTACTTAGTGTAGCATCTTGTCGTCCATCTTTTTCATTAATGTACATTAAAATGCCAAAGAAAGATCATCAGGAGACCTGAGATACATTTTGCTATATTAATTCAGTGTTTTAGATCACTGAAGGATTGGCTATAGGCTCATTCAATAAAGCTTAAAGCAGGGAAGGTGAAACTACTGTTGGGGTTTTTTTGGGGGTGTGTGTTTAAGGTTGATCTGTAGACGTCTATGCAAATTTTTGTTGGTGGGGAGGGTCTCATTGATAGTGATGAATAATCCCTCCCCTAAATTATGTTGGAATGGGTTAGGAATAAGACAAGCTATTTCTCATGATGAGAAGAAAAGAAGAGAGGAATAGGATTTTGATATAAAATCCATCTGGCTTTATATCTTTTCCAAAACCCACAGTGGCACAGGTTCTAATCTAATGTTAATTAACCCTTTCATATTCATGAAATGGGAAAGATGATGTAGTTTACAGCAAAAAGGAAGTGAACATCACTTTGTATTTAGAATGCATCTTATAAATGATATATCTTATATGCTTTGATCTCTAATAAAAAGTCTAAGACTTGACAGACACAATGACAAAGCTATTCCCTTTTGGTGAGGAAAAATAAAATTATAATTCTATTTCTTAGATTGTTAGGTACATTCTGTAAAGAAAAATGTTGCCTAAGATAAACAAGTAAAGAATACCTCAAATTTAGCATGATGACTTACTTTGAAAAATCTATGCTATTTTCAGAAGAGGTTGACCATTGCCTTTTTTCTAGGATAATATTTTAAACTTCACCTAGACTACTGTCTTGGATTTTCTTAATAATTCCCATTCTAGCTTGGTATGACCCTATTTATCTTCTCAAGATCAAAGTCAGCTGAGTGCTATAACCTAGCTGGGTTGATTAAAAAAACTGATATGTCATACTAAGTCCTTCCTATGTTTCTTGTTCCTATGTTACCTACCTATGCTAGATAGCATGATCTACCTAACTCGTCTTTCTTAGTTCCTTTTAAGATTTCCAGTATTTAGGAAGGAGAGTTGTGACATTCGATAAGCAGGAAGTAGGAGGAGACATTTTTAGTCCAGAAAAAAAATGCAGCTCATTTAGGTGATATTGGGCAATGTAGGAAGCTAAGAAGAAATGAAGAGAAATCTTATTAATTTGCTTTCTAGTAAGTGTCTTTAAAGTTTTTCTTACTGTTCAACCTTTAGAAAATCTCAATGTCTCAATGAAGGAGGAGGAGCCTGGAATTTTAAATGTAAATCTAATTACATGAAAAGACTCAGATCAGATCAGGACTTGATCTTTTTTTAAAAAAAATGGCCTACAAAAAAAAAAATGCTTGCTGTTCATTTCTTTCTCACTGCTGCAACTATTTCTTCTCATTTGTAATTCCTGTTCTCTCTTTTCAGTAGGCTTTCTTGCTTCAAAGCTAACTCCCTGCTTGCCCTACTTTATGACTCAACCTGTGCCTATAATCTTATCCTTTTCTACGCTTATCATTTGTCCTGTCAATTCAACTGGCTGCCTTGAGATACAGCATCATTCAAGCCGTTCTTTCTCTCTGTCTCAACTATTCCAAAGCCTAATGCCTTTGCAGATACATTGGATATGAATTCCCAGAATTCCATTCACAAAGGGCTACGGGTGATAGGAAACGCTGAACTGGAGATGATCATTGTCAGAATTCTGGGGAATAGCGAGACAGCAATTATGAGAGCAAAGCAGATAGAAAAGGGTTTCAAACTATGTGGCGAAAGCAATCATTAGATAAGAAAGTGAATGAAAAAGAAAGACAAAGAGAGAACACTTTGGGACTCTTTTAAAGTAAGAAGAAGATAAGAGGTAAAGAGAGAATTTTACTGTTTACTTTTCTTACTAGGGTAGAGTGACTGGACCACCAGAGTATAACCTCAGAATGCTACATTAAGCCCAGAGTGTAGAAAGTCCCTTGAAATTATGCATACAATTTTGCAGGTAGTTGTTTGGAAGTTATTCTTTTTATGCTTTCAGTGTATTTTATTGTTGAGTGCAAAGTTTAATGCAATCATATATCAATACCAAATTGTCCCAAATTAACTAATCTGTCTAATTAGAATTATAAGGGCTTTTTTAAATTACTACGTTTGATTGCCTTTTTAATACCAAAACTATCTTGATTTGTATTACTAAAAAAAGTACCATAGTTGCCTTAAAAAAGGCAAATGATTTTTTTTGGCATTTGGATTAATTGATAACTATAAACCTAATTCTGTCTTTTTACTCTGGCGATGACATAGAGGTGACTAACACAATCTATATAGGATACAAAGTTTTAAAAACACAGATTAATATGAAAACAAAAATCTATCCAGATAATCTAAGAATTAAAAGCCTGACTTCTTTCTGTGGAATCAAAATTGGTTATTCTTGAATTATCCTATGTGTGAGGGTATTAACTTATTAATGAAGCCAAGTTCTGAGACCCAAGTTTTGAAAAGCAGTCTATTTGAAAAAAGTTGGCCTATCTATTGTCTCCTTTTGTTTCCTTTGTAAAAGAAAGCATTGTCTCTTTTTCTTCCCTCTATCCCCTCCCCAACTGGTTTTGGCTTTGCACAGTCAAATCAACCTGTGTCAGGTTGGCTTTCATGGTTCGGTGGGCACAAAGCAACAGTGATTGCCTTTCTCAGCCATCCTGCTGAAAATTATTTTGCTTATCATTCAATTTAAAGTGCCCTTCTGCAAAACCATAACCTATCAGCAGAAAAGGACTGATTGCCCACTATGACTTTTCTAGTATTGCCTGGGTCAAAAATAAAACAACAAAAAGCAGGTGTAGGGAATAAAGCAGAGTGGCTAAAACAAAGACAGGGAAAATGCAGATATGCTAAATGACCTGCTTAACAATCATACTGTATGTATTACTTTACACATCCTTTCATTGATGAAATTTGTCATTACCTCCTCTCTTACATGCTTTACAAAGTGTAGTCAGCATTTGTTTCTGTATTTGTTTGCACTTTTCATTAACATTCCGCTCACCATTCTTCCTCTTCAAAGTAAAAATATGAAATCCTGCAAAACAGGACTCATAAAATTATAAAAGCAAAAAGTGACCATTTAAGCCACTGAAGTAACCCTTTGCTTCCTGAATCATCCTGTATGTATGTATGTATGTATGTATGTATGTATGTATGTATGTATGTATGTATGTATGTATGTATATAACTCCTCATTTAATTTTATGCAAGTGGTTTTGTTTTAGGATGTTCTTGAGGAAAAAGAATGTAAATGATCTCCTCACAAATAGAGGTTGCATTGCTACACTTTGTCATCTGCAGGCAGTCAATGATATGAGAGAATCTCCTGGTTTTTTTTTATTGTACTATCATCTCTCAGTGGTCCACAGCTTTGATTAAATCCCAAGGGAATATATCATGAAAAGCTGCTCCCACTGATTTTTTCCAATAGCAGTGCATTGGTTACTGCTAAAGTTCCTTTTCTGGGCTCCCCACAGTGGCATTATTTGGTCTGCTATTTCTGCTGCTTGGGTAATAATTTGTGAACATGATTTGGCTCATCACTTATCAGATCTGGAGAGGAGGAGTAATATTGAGAAGCTGAGAAAGTCATGGGAAATAAGGTATCTACTACTGAATCAGGAGCTGGTCAAACAGCTGAAATAAGCATTCTTTGGAAATCCTGAATAGTTTTGTAACTCGGTTTGGCAATAGATCAAAGGAGGTTCTGGCACTGTGTTTAATAATATATATTTATACCACCACTCATTTTTGAGCATATGTATTTCCTGTAGTCTTTCATTTAGATTGTTTTATATCAGGTGAAAAAGTATTTGATATTGCTATCTTTTTTGAGCCTAGAAAGAGGTCTGCTAGCCATCAATTGATGGATGTCTGCTCTAGACTCCACCTTTCAGCTGAGCCATAGAAAATAATAAAAATAAAGGTGCTTTGACTTTTCTTAGTCCAAACTCAGAAATTCAGGTGTTTTTTTTAATAAAACATGAAAACTTCTAAGAACATGTATACATGTGCAACCACACAATCTTGCACAAGGAACATTTTGATGAAAAATTCTCCTTTAAAACAGTGCCAAGAGTCAAGAGTTAAGTTAAGAAACTTTATTGATTTGATCATCTGACCATATAAAAAAACTATAAAGATTGTAGGATTTTTTTTATCAGTTTTAATGACTGTAAACTGCCTAGAGGCAAAATGGGCAGCATATCAGTTGAATGAATGAATGAAACTAACAAACTAACAAAGGAGCTGCAAAGTTCTTTTTCTTTTTAAAATATTTCCAATTATTGGTCAGAGTTACTCCATGCAATTGTTGAATCCTCAGATACAGAAACTGGCTTCAATGTATCCTGAAGAAAGGGACACTGACTTCAAAATGGTGGAAATGTCTGTGTCAGAACCCATTCCTTTGTTGGGGTGGTGGTGGTTCTGTTCCTTTCGGTTTCTTTCTGTGGGTTCTGTCGTTCTCCTGGGGGGAGGGGGAGGCTCCAGGGAACACAGCTTTTCTCCTTTTTGCTTAGCTACAATGTATCCTCTCTGCCTGTCCTTTTTTCTTTGCTCTTTGAACTGTTTCCCCTTCCCCTTCAACCTGGGGATGAGAAA
Organism: Protobothrops mucrosquamatus; assembly: GCF_001527695.2. Classification (NCBI taxonomy): domain Eukaryota; kingdom Metazoa; phylum Chordata; class Lepidosauria; order Squamata; family Viperidae; genus Protobothrops; species Protobothrops mucrosquamatus. The sequence goes on from NW_015387409.1 coordinate 100,025, forward strand.
GGAATGTGCTTCCGGCCATCTGGCTTATCTGTCACTGCGGTGCGAAGACCCAACAACATCTTCCCAAGCATGGGAACGGACTCTGTTATCAGTTCCGTTCCCACATTGGACCTAACACCTAGGGATTGGCTCGTTTGAACTGACAGGATGAACTGTTGGGGTGGGGTTTGCTTGATGCTTCTTTAACATATTGATCTGAGCGGGAAACCCTCAGATTCTGCCTTCTATGCCTGCTATCAGCTTCTCCTAATAAAAATTCCTTTTGGAATGGAAATGTTCTAGGAGTCCTGCTTTCTTAGGATGAGGTTTTGAAGCGGGTCCTTACAGTCTGGGCAGTTGCAACCCCACCTCTTTTTAATGCCTGTGCTCACATTTTGAAGCCAGTGACTTTCACTATAGATGCTTTGATCAAATCACAATACATATATATGAGGGAAGAATAAACAGGCTGAGAGGAAGAGGAAGTTGAAGAAAGGCATCGTGTATAGGTCTGGTGGAAAGAAAGATAATTAGTTTCCAAGAATAAAAAAAGTATGGAGATGCATACAGTGAATGGGGTCAATGTGAACTATATTTAGGTTAGATTTTTTTCTCTTCTCCCTTAGCTCATGTTGTTAGTTTATTTTCCTTACTATTTTTACTTATTTTATGCACTTTGCATAGCATTGCTTACCTCAAACAATGACTATTATTCATGGACAGGGAAAAATCTGAGATAGAAAATTCAAGGGCAAATAAAAGAATCAGTATTATCTACATATAGACTTTGGAACAAGACTTCTGACTTCTTGGTTTTTTTTTAATGGTTTTGTAAAATGATTTTTTCTGATGATTTTGGTTTAGAATTTGAAAAGATTATACAACCCTTGGAAAGTTCAAGACACAATGAAATAGTTTAGCTATCAAATACCAGATTATTTATAGAGTTGGAATCTAGCAAATGCATCTTTTTATTTATGAGCTAAATATATTTCATAAGAAATAGTTGAATGGACTTCTCACAATTTACAGCTTAGGGCACATTTCAGATCCACTAAGTTATAACTATAAGCTTAAAATAAGGACAGATATATATGCATTAATCTCTCAAATTATTTAACAAACATGCGGATACACTATTGTGTATTGTGTATTTATTGGGATCAATTTAAGATATTATCAATGTTATTTACCAGGTTGTTTTCAACACATAATCTCACATCTGCTTACTTATGCTAAATTAATGTGTTGTCTAAGATAAATATACTGCTGAACCTATTTCTCTAAATGCTTTCATTTTCTTTGAATAAGACTGTGTTCTGTTTGCATGATCCTTGGAAGTGCAGAGCACACATTTTCAAAATAAGAATGGATTAAAAAAAAATCAAAAGCAATAGTCCAAAATGCAGCTTAGCTTTTTGGACAGCTTTTCTTTCTTGATCTTTAACACTTCAGCAAAATTTGGCACTTAGAAGTGGCGGAAAAACCCGTCATCTGATCCATTAGCTTTCTATATTTCAAGATTAGTGAGGTAATCTTTGATGGTGGAAAGAAAGGGATTCTCCAGGCTTATCCATGCCCTTAAAAATTTCCTAAACTCCTTCCACTTGAAGCATATCAAATGTTCCTATCTCAATAAATCATTCAATCTCTCCAGGGACTCTCCACCCAAAAATTGATGTCAAATTATGTCGCAGTAGGAAACACACCTGCTGTTGGGTAAGTTTTACACACACAAAAAAAGTAATGGTTTACCCTGTCCAAGTGTATCTGACTGTAGGAGGAGAAGCTCATCTCCGTTTCTTAGCTAAGGGAGTCAGAGTTGTCCGAAGACACTTCCATGACCATGTGGCCAGTATGACTATATGCTGAGGCATATGAAACATTGTTACCTTCCCACCAAAGTGGTACCTACTTATCTACTCACATTTGCATGCTTTTGAATTGCTAAGTGGGCAGAAGCTGGGGCTAGTAATGGGAGCTAACCTTACGGCCCAGCTCTGGGGTCTCGAACCAGGGCTGCCAATTTTCCATCTGGTAAGCTCAGTTTCAGTTTCTTTAATCCACTTCATGGGTGTCCAACTCATTGCACACTCTTAAAGCTTTACAAAAGGCTTAACATATTTGATGAAAAAAAGAGAACAAGCCCATTTACTTCCCATTGCCCAAGAAAAGTCTGGAAATTCTAGTAAAAGAAATCATTTTCCCTGTGTGTGAGAGACAGTAATATACATTTTCACCATCTTCCAGACACTAAAGCTCTTAGGATCAACAGACAGTGAGGCTGCTTGCAGCAAAATATTGCCCACCTCTGCCTTGAGAATTTTATTGGCTCACCATTGCATCTAAATACATCACAGACATGTCCTGCAAATATTTTTTTCCTGCCATGTCCTCTTTGGCAATGTCTTAAATTTGTCTCCAGCCCATGACTGAAATTGATGGTCTTACTGGTCTTTCCCCCTTAATTGTTACAATTTACAGTGCCAGCCATGAAGTGTATAAGGTTTTGCCTGCATTTCTTTGGCACCATATGAAACGTGCTAGAGAGACATTTGAATTGTGGAGGTGAAATTGACAAAAGATTTCTTACTCCTGTCAATTACACATTTCCTTAAATAGTAAAGCATTTCCTGAAAGGAAGTTCAGCAGGCTTGTTGACCTGAAGGCTGATATTCCTCCTTTACAATGGAGCTGTAAATAGTCTTATTAATAATCAAACACTTAATTCAACCTATGAAATGGATTTTACATGGAACCATATTACTGGTTCAAACATTTTAGAAATAATAAAGAAAAAAAACCTAATATGGTAAAAGATCCAAAGGTATAGAAAATAAGGAAGTAGTAATAATTGCCCTAAGGTGCAAGAGCAATGGAGAAAGCTCCTTTGATTATTAAAAATGTTTTTCTTCCTCCATGAACTGTGTGACTAAAGCAAATATTGAGTAAGTCTGTTGGTGCTTTTTCATCCAAAGGAAACCAAATATGACTCGTGCACTAATCCTGAACTTTTTTCTGCTCAGGGAAATGTGAAGTGTTTTTCAAATATCTATTAATAAAAGCCAAAGCCTGCTATATCTGTAACAATTTACCTCTTTCAATCATGATCCCCAAGAGTTATGGCTGAATCACCCAAGATAACTCTAGCTATTCATGACCTTTTCTAGACAATTCTTCTCTGGACATTTTCAATGTTTTATCGTATCTTTTTAAAAAAGTGACCTCACTGAAAAGTACAGCACTAAAATTTTTAATCAGCTTCTTGATTTATTCTATTAAATTTCTAAAATATATACATGTAGCATGATATAACCAATTAATATATATATAATTATGCTACAGATTAAAAAAGGGGTGGAAAAATAAGCATTTAAAAAAATAAAACTAAAAATACATATTGCTGTGTATCACATTTGCATTATATTTGCTGAGTAGTTTATGAAAACAACTAGATGCTTAGCAAATATTTTATAGTCTTTGCAAAGTAATTTGGACATGGATTATGCTATGAAATTAAACATTTGATAAACATAGAACCAAATAACTGCAATAAGAAAGAATTTTGACTAGATTCTAAGGCATTCCTGAGAATGCAACATGAGAGGGGTTTTTTTTCTTAAGTTTCCTGATTTGATTAGAAGATTTCCATGCCACATCTCAAAGGGGTCTCCAACATATGCACTTACTGGCAGGAAAGGAAAGAAGTGTCCCAAATACACTCTCCATTGTGGTGTTAGGCTACTGGCTATCAGAGTATGTCCTGGGGTAGCTGTAAGAAGCAAGGATATCAGGAGATGAAACATGTTGTGTCTCAAGAGACATTTCAAGAGAGTCGGAATGAAAAGAACTTACTTATAAGGCCTTCTAAAGGCAACTCAGTTCCATTATTGGCTTCTTTGGCAGACCAGCTCATTCATTCTACTATTCACCTTCAGGAATATCAGAAAAGCTCAGGAGGATCTTCAGCCAACACAACATATATGCACACTTCAAACCCAAGAATACACTAAGGCAGAAGCTTGTCCACCCCAAGGATAAAACACCCAGACACAAACTGAGTAATGTGATATATAAAGTATAATGCAGTAACCCACGTACAGATCTGTACATTGGGGAAACAAAACAACCACTTCATAAATCCATGGCACAACATAGAAGAACAAATCCATCAGGACCAGATTCAGTATTCCATCTGTATTGAAAAGACAAAGGCCACTCTTTTAAAGACAACATTTTGGACAGAGAGGACCGCTGGTTTGAAAGAGGGGTCAAAGAGGGGAGGGATATGACATCATCTATCTCCAGTCTACAACACATCCTTTCAGTAGTTCCAAGAAGGCTCCACACCCATTTGCACTACTCAGGTGACCCTGATGACACAGATAAACCTCCAGGTGGCGTCAATGACTCTCTAAAAAAGTGCAAATGACCAGCTGCCTATAAGTAGCATAAATCCTTTCATTCCCCACCATCCAGTCAGAGCTGAAGAAGCTTCTTGGATGAGAAGCAAAATGTCTTCAAAGAAAAAGAAAGAAAATCCAGTTGCCTTGTGAAAAAGCATCTTTGGGACTTCAGAAAGACAGATTCAAGCCAGGGTTACATATAATTATTTTCCTGAGATAAGTTTTTTTTAAGTTCAGACTATTTTCTGACTTCATCAGAATAATACATTAGGGAATAGTTTTTATGTTTTTAAAAGAACTGATTTGTATCCCAAAAGGATAATCCAAGCTATTGCATGCTGGGTCCATTTTCCAAGATCATGTGGTTAGACAGCAGTTTATTTATCCCAAGGAGGGAAAAAACCCTCTTCTTAGTTATTGCCAATAGGTACTACATTTGCAACCCTATCCATGTGCTCCAAAGAACTTTTGGTGGGTGAATCCACAGTTCTATTAATTAATTGTATTTTTCTAGTGCTCTTCTGTATATGATAGGCACACTGAAAATTTCTCCAATGTGTTGTGTCCCATGCAGTTAAAAGGAGGTGGCGGGGCAGATATGTGCACATAAATCTCCCCCTCTTTAAGTGCAGCTTAACTATGCTGGAATCTTATGTGAACATTAAACTCTGTAGGCTGTGGAAATACTTACCATAACTAGACCTGCAAGGATTGCTACACTACTATGTCTGAAGGTGATAACCAAAAGTATTTTAATTAACTGGATTTATTCAGTGAGAATCAAAGAAAAGTGGTGGCTGAAAACCTGCTTAATGTTAACTAGCAATGCAATGCCAAAATTAAGTGTAGGGCAACTCTATAGCATAGCCTGAACTTCCAAAATTAGAATGTATTCTTCTCTTGCTTAAAAAAAGGGTTTCTTCACATAACTTTGTTATGGACCAGTCCATTGGATCAATCTTTTCAATCCAGAATATTCATGCAAAAGGCAAGATTAAAAGCAATTCATAATCACTGTTTTCTACTCCTGGATAAGATTTTTGTGATCAAATTAATGATAGGGAAGTCTTAGTGAGGAACAAATTAGCATTTTCAAATAATAAAGTGCTTATAATTTAATAATACAGTTTAGTGTTGACAAACTCTGATAACCGTACTCTTATGGGAGGCATGTTAATTAGAATGACACAGGTCAGTGCAACATTTAAAGGGTATGCTTTTTCAGCAATCATATTCTTTGTGCTATAATAAACAATTTGGTGTGCAGTGCTGTTTATTGCTATTTAGTGTCTTACTCTAATGCTTTTCTAACATGTTCCTAAGTAACGCAAAGCACATAGCATAGCTGAGTGGGTGTGGTTATTTATTGAAGGAAAATAAACGTATGTGTGTGTATACCATTCTAAATTATGCAGACTTTTCAGTTCAGTTTGCAGTTCTGTTGAAATGTTTGTCACTTTTCCTCTCTATTTTTAAGGTGTTGTTTCCAGTTCTACTTTGAACACCCAACTAACCTGCCCCACAAAAAAAAGAGCAGGAGGAGGGGAGCCAAATAAGCATTTTGCTAAATGTGCTGATTTATAGACCATGTCTCTTTCCCTATCATCAGCCATTGTAGCTCCCTTAATTTTTTTCCCTCTAGATGATGGTGAATTGGAAGGAGAAGAAACCGTCTCCTGATCCTATGGTGGCTGAAGTGAAATCTGCTCTTCAAAAAAACACATCCTAAGGAAAGAGAAGCTTCCTCTGTATACTGAAAAACAACTATTGTCTTCTTATATTGACTGTGACTGTGATAGAGGAGACCAGGGGGTGTCCATGGCTGAAATATTATATGATGTTTTTAATGTCATTGCTAGTTTGGAAATAAATGTTGAAGGAGAGAAAATGTGCCTGAGTACCCATGATCCCACTGGTAATGCTAATATAGTATGAATGAGAACCCTCAGTATTTATGTCCTTTCATGACACTCTGATAATGTTAGAAAGCCAAATCCCATTATGAAATCCCAGCATGTAATTCCTTGTAGTGCAGTGTTGGTCTAGCTTTCAGCAAAGCTGGTGTGAGTATCTGTTTAGGGTCAGTTACATTTTTTCCCTTTTTTACTCAAAAGTAAACATGCATAATCCCAAATTGAATAAGCTGTCATTATTGTTCCAAGCAAAGGTTTAAATGCTTTGAACTAGCTATTTTATTCCTCTAATTTACCCTACTGAATAGATACATAGTGAAATGCAGGAGTGAAATGGCCATCTCGCCTGATCTATATTAAGCCTGTACAGTCTTACCTTACAGTAAAAGCTACCAAGAAGTTTAGTGATGTTTTATGTCTGAGATGTACTGTTCAGACTTCTGGGTTAAATTCTGGATTAAATCTTTAGAATCAGACCTCCTATTCCTTATGTGCAAATAAGCACATGTACAGCCCCACATGCGTGTACAGAGATGGAAGCATATATAACACATCCCATACACATTTCTAGAGATATATTTGTAAATGCTGAGATACAAAAAGGTTTTGTATCCATAGATTGTTTTTTTAATATACAAAAGGGGTAATTGTTGACTCTTCTTTGTTTTCAGTGATTGATCATCTGCTTAGCGTCACCTGGTGGGACACAATCATTCACATAAGGGAACCATAAAATTTCTTTTCTCATTTTTTTAAATCCTTTTTTTCCCCCATTATGGAGATTCCCTTTTTTTCCCCTGCAAGGCCCTTCAGAATTATAGAAAACTTGTAGTTCAGGCCCTCTGGAGCTGAAAACTGGTATTCCCTGTGGGGCTAAAGGTTTATGCTGCTCATGTTGAAGCAGGCATTACTGACCCTCTTTTACTTTCTTACCAAGATTCTTCAGAATTAGAAATATTGTTACAGATTTGTCCTGTATGATTTGGTAACTAATAGTCTTTGCATATGTTATTTTGTGAGAGCATAGCTTTGGAATAAAAGAAGATTTTAAATAATAAAGAAGTGGATTATACAATCAGATGGCTGCATTCTGTTCATATCTTTCTTTAAACCAGGGCTTTTTTTCTAAAAAAAAAAAAGGGGGGGGGGCGGAACTCACACACGTCATACAATCTGCCTTGCCTACCCTACAAGGTTCCATCCAAAAAAGGTGCTAGAACTTCTTTCTGGGCGTTCTATGAGAAAAAAAAAGCCCTGCTTTAAACTACATTATAATGATAAGCCAGAGTATGCAGATAGTCCTCAATTTAAAGCAGTTTACTTAGTGACCGTTCAAAGTTACAATGGCACTAGTGACCTATGACCATTTTTCACATTTATGACCATTGCAGCATCCCCATGCTCATGTGATTTACATTTGGATGTTTGACAACTGACTCACATTTATGATGGTTGCAGTGTCCTGGGATCACATGATCCCCTTTTGCAACCTTCTGACAAGTAAAGTCAATGGGGAAACCAGTTTCACTTAACAACCATGTTACTAACTTAACAACAGCAGTGATTCACTTAATAAATGTGGCAAGAAAAATCGTAAAATGGGGCAAAACTCACTTAACAAATTTCTCACTCAGCAACATATTTTTGTGCTCAGTTGTGGTCATAAGTTCAGAACTACCTGTATTTAACAGTTTTGGGCAATGCTTATTATCATCTGAAGAGTTTGTAATATTTAGTCAATAGCTTACTCCTTATGGCTCTTGTAAGGGACTCATTTTCTTTTAAGTCTTATTTATGCTACTTTTCTTGAGTAAATAGAAAATAAGGAGAGTAGATAAAGGATTGTAACCCACATGCTTTGCCTATATTGACCATTCTGATTTAAATAACTTGAGTGTGGAATGGCAGTCAAGATGCTTTGTAACTAGCAACTAAAAAAATCTTGTCTTTGCTGAATTCTTCATCATCATCCACTTCCTTTTAGGTACTTAAAAACATAGTTTCTAGAAATTAAAATACTAATGTAGTAATTTGATAAAATGAGATGCTTGCAATTTATATGTATGGCTACTAATTTTAAAACAGGGGGGAAAAAAGAAATGTGTCATAGGAATGCATTCATGAAAGGATGAATGATGCCTGAAAGCAAAGTTGGAAGAATCATCCCACATACTAGTACCACAGTTTTATTTTAAACACTGCTATAATTAATCTTTGCTTACACATTGAGTGTGAGTGACTCATCCACACTGTCAGAAAATGACAAACAAGTCATTCTAGATATAAAAGACATAAATCATCTCCTGTTAACAGATTCGCTCAGATGAAGATCATTCTATATGTCTTCATTTTTAGCATTCATCTAGAATTGGGGGAATTCTAGATTGAAAAAAAAGAAGTCTTATTTTGCAGAAGGAGTTGTGACATTATGGAGAATTAATAAAAGTTACTAAGTACATCAGCTCATCAGGCAGTCTTCACAACTCTACTGCAATCTCCGAAGCCCCAGAGGACAGGAAGAATATTTTAATTGGTGATTCAACTTTAGCAGAAATGAGGCCTATACAGTTGTCTTCACACCAGGCTCACTAGCTTATGTTACCATGGTAATATGCTATAGCACATTAAAACTAGTGATGTTGAAAACAAGATGGCTTCCTCCATTTGTTATCCTTAAGGAAAAGCATTATGAGCAAATCATTAATATACAAAGAAACTCTAAGACAATTTGACCTAAATAAACACCATTCCATTAATGTCATACTTGCTCAAAATGTTTTGCACTCCTGGCTTCTCATATTGGGATTTTTATTATCTTTTGTACAAGAGAAATAATTCCAATATACCATCATGGCAATAGTTTCTTGAATACTGTGACAAATAGTTGTAACAAAAAGGGTTTTCTCTTTGTCCTCCTTTCTTTCCCCTACTCTCTTTCCCATTCTTCCCATTTGTCAAGGCTTTCTAAAATAGAAATGTTAACTCTCCCAAAGACACATAGTTTTTCATCATAGAATGGTTCTTATATGGTGCAAACATTGTATCTTTTGTTACCGTGTTATTTTGTTATTCTGTTATTCTGTCTCTTTGTTTAGGGAATAACAGTTTTTTTTCCTCAATGTCTCCTTAACTGAAAAGAAGAGAGATTTTTCCAGGATAGGAATAGAAGAAAAAAAAAAGATAGCGTGAGAGGTTTAGCAACCCCCATATTCAATCCCCATATTCTTGAAACTTCAAATAATATAAATCTCATGATAAGAAGCAAAAACATAGCGAGCCAATATATAACCATCTAGTCTGATAGCCAAGTGGTTTCACAATAATTGATTAATTGGTAGCAGCTCCTTCCCTTCCACCCTACACTTACTGGGGAAAAAGATGGAGGTGTGGAATTTCACACATTCTTGAAAGACCCATTGATGAAAAAGGATTTATTTTGCTAATTCTTCCAGCAGACAAAGTCTTTCATTGGGAGCCAATAGCACTTCTAAATCTGAATCATAAAAGAAACCAATTAACAGCAAAGGAGGGGACTGGCAATAAATGGGCAACCTTACTACTTCCCTAGGACTAAAAGCTATCAGTAATAGATACATCTAAGTGTATCCGCACAACTTCAAACCATGCTGTGTAAACCTTTTCAATATATAATCACTAAGCCTCTGTGCTGCTTTGGCTAATTTTAAAAACTTGAATTCCTTTTTGTTAGTTTAGCTGATGGCACTGATGTCTCAAAGGGGTAGAAGCCTGCTCTTTGTCTCCAAAGCAGCTTGATTTCATGAGCTGAAAGGAATATTGATTTTTAAGGGCTACCTGTTTATTTACACAAGCTCCCTAGAAACTGTTAGAATCAAACTTCTAAAGCTACAGCAATCTATGTTATCTAGCAAACATGCACACACAAACCAATAAAACCATAACCTCTTAATTAGCTGGCATAAGGTGAAGAATCAAGATGAAGGATTTGAACTGTGAAATATTTTCTTCCTCTGTGCAAATTTTATCTTCCTCTCCAAAATCCCTCAAAAGCACTTTGTGAATGCAACCTTTGTTCTTTAACTAGATTTATTTGATATGTTAGCAAAGGTCTTTTTTGTTTTTCCCTTATGGTTTCAAAGAGTTTAGAATTCCTTGAAGCTATGGAATGGTGCATAGAAATTTGGTGATAGCTTATAGTGATGTATAGCTTAAAAAAAAAAGAACAAGTTCACATATTCACTTTTGCCACTCAATAGCCATAACAGCAATAAGAGAAATGATAATAGAATTCATTTTGAGATAGGTATAATGGTACTGATGGAATGACTTTCACCAAAACTTCTAGAAAAAAAGAAATAGAACAACACTGTATTTGTTATATAATATTATACATGCATAATGTATAATATGTGCATAACACTCCACTGCTCTATATGTAAAAAGTGCATTAGTAGCAATTCATATAATGCTCATAAAAGACACATCAATTATATCATTGCTCTATAAAAACTGGAAGAAATATACATAATCTTATTGTCTCAAATATGCATATGGAAAGTAATGGGAATCATAAAAGCTTGATTCAGACTCAACTCAACATCGCAAAGAGGCTTTGGGCTGAATTGATAATGTCTCTGAGATTGTTTGGCAGTTGTTGTAGCACTGGGCACTCTCTTGCATAGAGCTGATCAGGGAAAATAACAGTCTGTCTGAATTTATCCATCCAGATTTTTGGCTTCCACCCAAATTGATGTTACATTGCCAGGGTTTATAACCATGATTTATGGATTGGTAGATTTCAGATGGCTGGATATACCATAAAGGGGGAAAAAAAGAGAAAGAGAAAAAGACTAAAAAGAATCATACAAAATATGCTACAAAGGGAGAAACAAATGAAAAAGGAAGGAGAAACATACAGGAGAAATGAACCAGGAGATAATGGGTACTTAAAAAATTAAATTTGTTCAACAAAGAGCCTTCACTTATAAGACAAGGGGCCCTTGAGAGAGATTTTGTTATATAGCTGAAATGAAATGGTCACTGTGATTTCCACAACTGAATAACTCTGTATGCTTACAAAAAAGGCTCCTGTTTCCACATTCATGACCTTTAAAAGCTGTCTTCTGAAATAAAAGTAGGGACTCACAAAGGAAATGGACAGTGAACTGTCAAACAGTAAATTGTAGGAATGTAGAACTTTCAATTACTCCAAGAAAAGCAATGTTTAATGCTAGCAGACAAGAGATAGAATAGAGGGGAAATGATAACAGAATAGCATTTTTGATTGGTCACATTATGTTTCTTTGATCTAACATTCATTTGGGAAATTAGATGGTGGGGTATCATGTAAAGAAAGAAGTGATGATCTGTTCTTAATTTTTAAAATATATATAATCTGTTGCAGTCTGAAGGAGCAAAAATTTGTTAGACAAATCTTACTGCTCCTGTAGTTTTTGGGCCTAGGTATGAAAATTATTACCCACATACTCCTTATATAAATTTAATAGCAACTGTCTAGTTGTCTACTAGTTACCACTTATACCTGTCTGTAGAAACCAATGACATCCACAGGGGAAAATAAATTAGAAAAATCCAGATGTGATATTGCTGTCCACGGTGCTGTGCCTACCATCTTGCAAGTGCTACTGGTAGTAACTACTCCTGTAAGAAGGCTACTACTTTTTCCTTATAGTTGCCTTTAATATGTGTCCTTGAGCTAGCAGAAAAGTATGTTGCCATAATTTGGTCTATCCTGAAGGCTGAATCCTCAGGAACAAGGCATATGAGTGGTCTGGTCCTTACAGCCTTAATACCAGTATGAGACAAATGAAGGACAGTGCCGGTAATTGGTAGTTTCCTCTGAGTCTATTTCTCTCCATCTTATAGTATCACCAGACATTGAGAAACAAACATCAGGCACTGATCTCCTTAATGTGTAAGTAAGTCAGGGTTGGGCAACTCTGCACAGGTGTCTGAGATGGAGGATTTTCGTAGCTTTCACGTTTCCAAGTCACCAATTGTTGGTGTGGGCTGCTATGGATCAGTGGTCTACCACTTGGACTATGTTTGAACACCAGTCTAGTGTTGTTTTATGCCGATGTCCAAAAATAGTCCCAGCTGGCAGGTTTTCAGAGCAAAGAAAGGATCCTAGGAGAAATTGAAGGGAGTCGTCCCATGCATTGGAAGAGCCCACCCTTGTTGATCTGGTGCTCCTTTTCTAGTTAGCATGGCATCTTTATGCTCCAGTTAGGACATGGTACTGAGCTCTCAGTTTATCAAGAAAGCCAGATGGCACATTCAGGAATGAAGAATAGCTACACACCACACATCCAAAGAGTTAGGAGTACTGTAGAAATCGAACTTCCTACCTGACAGCTAATTTTTACTGTGCAAAATTTTCCACGTGCCTGAAATTTAAAATAATACAGCCCAGCAATAGAACCTGTGTGTGAGGCTGCTAAATTTATACTTTGACTCAAATGCAGTGTCTATATGAAGGTCTGGAGGCGGACTGTTTTAGTGTTAGGGAAGGGGCAGCAGTTTCAGAAAGAAGACACTCCTGTGTTCACTGCACATGCAGGGGCTGTATTTGCATTTAGATTGTAGCAACCCAGGAAGTTTCTTTGGATGTCCTCAAAACCTATATGCCAGCTAGGAGATTTTTAATAATACTACTTGCAGACTTAACAGATCTGATCTTCATACAGAACCTAAGGTTTTACTGGAATAGACATTTCCTGACTTACTAAGGCTGACTGACGATTCTTTTTCTACCCAAACACAAGCTAGGTCCTAGAAACTCTATTTTCCATCCAACTTGGATTTTAAACTAAACTGAAAAAAAAAAGTATTCAAAAATGTGACTCCCATTCAGCCATCACATAAACAACTCTCTCTTCTACATACAACTCTCCAAATTCCTTTCTCTTCTTGCCAGGAGAAAAGAGGGGAGACAAAGGAGGTTATTCAGCCATGGTTTAGTGGGCTGGAAAGAAACAGGGATCCAATTTTGTTAGAATTAGCTCGGGAATGGAGATGAGCTTGCCTTAGTTTGAGCCAATGCAAACTGAGCATGGGGGAGCTCCACCAGGCTCTATCATGAAAATGCCTTGGAACCTCTTCAATTTCAAAAGCAATTGGTCATGCATGGTGGCTTGCAAGAACAACACAGGCCAAACTGCAGTGTTTTCCAGGCTAGTCATGCAGTTGCCTGGATTCTTTCTTTCTAGCTGTGACTCCAACTTTGAGTGTACATGCCAATTGCAATGGAGAAATTTGCTCCTGGTTCTCAACTTGCATGGCAAATAAAAATAACAACTATCTTCCATAATTCTGAGTATTTAAGCTGTGTTTGCTTTTAATTTTTTGAGAGCCATTCCCAACATAAAATGGAGTGACTATGGTCAGTCAAACCCTCCTAAT
>NW_015387409.1:113834-133723 GCF_001527695.2 Protobothrops mucrosquamatus
TTCCAATATCTCAGGGGCTGCCACAAAGAAGAGGGAGTCAAGCTATTCTCCAAAGCACCTGAGGGCAGGACAAGAAGCAACGGATGGAAACTAATCAAGGAGAGAAGCAACCTAGAACTAAGGAGAAACTTCCTGACAGTTAGAACAATTAACCAATGGAACAACCTGTCTCCAGAAGTGGTGAATGGTCCAACACTGGAAGTTTTTTAGAAGAGACTGGACAGCCATCTGTCCGAAATGGTGTAGGGTTTCCTGCCTGAGCAGGGGGTTGGACTCGATGACCTCCAAGGTCCCTTCCAACTTTATTATTATTATTATTATTATTATTATTATTATTATTATTATTATTATTACCATTATTATTATTACTTAAGGTTGGAAAATCTTATATTCAAAAAAACACAAATAATTCTATTTCCTATGAAACTCATAATTTATGTAATTGATGATATCTTTGACTCATTGATGTATCAAATATGTCTCTATCCTAAGTCCAGAGTATTAAACTTGTATCAAGGTTATATATTTTTTCTTTTCTCCAAATGTTAATCTAATTTAGCATGCTTTCCTATTTCACCATATGGGAGTAACTACATTTATTAAAAATGTAAGTACACTTGCAAATTGGTGTTAATTGGGGAAAAAGTGGGAATGAATTCTTTCTTTGTATGTATGCATACTTTCATGTATGTACATATTTTGCATTCTGCCATAATCAACAAAGTTCCCAATAGGTAATAGAAAAAAAGGATAAAAATATCTAAGTAAACAACAATCTTATTAAAACATAACAATAAAGCAATAAGTCACCTGATCACAACAACAGATAGGGCCACACGATTATTCTCCATATGGTTTTTTTTATATAGAAAAGTTTAATTTTAATCCACCTTTGGAGAATGGGGGAGACTATTCCATAAAATAGGGCCCCTTTCCTCTCCCATTCTCCTTTGTTTTTGAGCCCTGCCCCAGTCACTCACCTTTCAAATGAGAAGTTATTAATATAATATACTGGAGAGGTCAATTTCATTATCTTTCCCTTTTGATAAACAATCCCTTTTTGTTTAAAGCTAGCCCAAGAGACAATTTCATCATGATATGCTTGATTCATCCAAATTTCTGGGGGTCCAGAGCACACTGAAACATAAAGTAACCACAACATGCAAATTGAGTTATTGTGTAAATGGAGAAACTGGTTTTGCTCAAGCTTCAATCCAATTTGGATCTAGTTCAATGCACAAATATGAAAGTCAGAGTAAGAACTTTTTGCAACCTAGATTTATGTGGTCTTATATATCTAGCTCAAGTGGAGTGTATATGGATATTCTCAAACATCCAGGTCATAGTTATCCCAAAGATGCATTTTCATGAGGCAAATAGATTTTGTTTTTCTTTGAAGACATTTTGCTTCTCATCTAAGAAGCTTCTTCAGCTCTGACTTCCCCACCATCCAGTCAGAGCTGAAGAAGCTTCTTGGATGAGAAGTGAAATGTCTTCAAAGAAAAACAAGAAAGTCCAATTGCCTCATAAAAAAGCATCTTTGGGATAGCTCATGTGGCGCCACATCAAATGAACAATTAGACACAAGTACCATTTTCTGTTTATATCTCAATCTTTGGGCTGAGAAATGCCATTCAGGTTCAGAAGAGTTATGTATGGATACAGAATTAACATTCACTATGTTTGCTTTGTGGTATCTTCCTCTGTTTAGCACTACTTAGCAGAATGTGTGCATGGTCTGAAGTATGATCCCTCCCCTTTTGCATCAACAAATATTACTAACTGTATGTAAACAATGCATGCATGTGACTAATATATTGTTAACATGAGCAGTTTTCGCTTTTAAATGAAATTGTAAATGTCATGGTATAGTACTAAAATGTTTAAAACTGCAAGAAACTTATTGGTGATATTGCATTGATCAGGTAACAGCATGCCTCACTATCTGCTTGCTAGTGTTATAGTAGTTGTACCCCTTTCTAATGTGTGCAAACATGTGTCTTCAACTATTGTATCATAGTACTAATTTTTATATGCATATTTGGAAATTGTAAGCCTTCACTTCTAAGAACAATGTATGTGTGAAGTACTCTTAGATTTTATATGAATGTCAGATTACCTCTCCTAGTTATTAGTTTTCAAACTCTTTGATGCACTATTTCAAATCCATGACCCTATGCACATGTAATTATCACATTAGGATGACAATAATATTGTTGAAATACATGTTTTGAATGCAGGGCTGGGGATTCCTTTGATAATTTCATGCTAAACACATCTGATAGGTCTGATGAACAAAAACGGCACAATATAATCACAGAATCAACTGCTGATTGAAATATTTGTTTAAATCTATCAGCATGAAACACAAATCCCATTAAAAACTTCATCCAGAATAATAATTCACTGTTCACATGACTACTCAACAGAACTACTGTAGATTCATATAAATATAGGGAAATCAGCTTTATCTGGGAAAGATAAAAGAATGCCCTCCCTTTGTCATACAATTTGCTCCTTAGTAAAGTAAAACAGCATTACACTTTGACATTTCTTTCTCTTGGTGTCAAGATCTGACAATCAGGATTCAGCTAACAAAGGTTGAAAGCCTCTCTTCTGAGAAACATTTAATTTATTGTTATTTTGATGAAAGAGAAAGGAAGCATTCTGTCATATGTAGATGCAGGGATATCTCTCAACTGCATTGATCCAGCTTCAGCTACATTGTTCACTCCCATTAGAAACCAAACACTAATCAATGGTATGCAAAACCCTGTACTAGAAATCACAAAGCTTGACTCAAGATATCTTGAGGCCCCAGCCAACAATTCTCCCCTCAGGAAATGCCATGAAGGCCCTGCTAATTGCTAGCAGGCAGCTGGGTCTCTAGAGAGAAGTGTTATAAACACAGCAGGAATAGGACAGAATGGTTACTTCTGAAAGGAACTGGAGACTCAGTTGATCGTAAGATCTTAATGGGTACTCAAGAATAGAGAGCCAAAGGAAGCTTCAACCCTTTTGTTTTAATTTTCACTTGTGGCCATCTCTTTATCTTTGGTACCGTAGTTTGGGAGAGGTCACTTACTCCTGCTGTAGGCTTCTTTGAAGAAACAATGGACCATTGACCTTAGTATCCTTTGTGCAAGAGGGGTTCACTATGCTTACTGCTTCTGCCAAAACCAAAATAACAATTCTGTTTACAGTTACTACTACTACTAGAACTCAAAGCTTGTGAAAAAAAGTTGCGTTCACCCACTTAAATTTTCATTCATTCAATGAGAAATAGCTAGGAAAGCAAAAATTCCTTCTGAGAGACATCATTTTTTTTCTATTGGACAAAAGGAATCTTACCTGTCTAAAGTGTTTGGGCAAGACTTATTCAACAATGTCATTGTGTGTTTCTTGGTTTCAAGACACAATTATAAATTGCATACATATGCACATAGGAACAACATGATATTCCATAATATTACTACTCACAGATGCACCAGGGCAGTAATTTATGCCTTAGTATTTCAATACTATTTGCTGCATTTTCCTGTAAAGCAGAACAGGGTGAGAAATAAATCAACTCAATGTCAAAATACAGTCAATATAATAATTATATAAATAAATTAAAACAGTTATTTAAATGAGTTTGGTTTTGTTGTTTTGAACTGTAAGCTTCCCAGAGTTAGGTTAAGTGAGATTGCATTAATCAAACGAAATAAAATTAATAATGTGGTTTTAGGCTGATCCCAAAACAGCAAATTGGAAGAATCCTTAAAGGAGATGCATTGAAATCATTATTTAATCAACCCACTGTTTTGAGTGGGCTTATTCTAAGCATAACCATCTCTGGATTTGAGCCATTATAGATTGTTGTTGCTGCTGTCATTGTTGCTGCTTACATTTATTTTAGCTACACAGAATATTCTGAGATTTTTTAAAAAAAATAAAGATTAGTATATAACTAGCTTTAAAAATAAAGACCCAACCACCCACAAACATATGTGTGTGTGTGTGTGTGTGTGTGTGTGTGTATCTATATCTATATCTATATATCAGTGTTTGTATATGTATACATTTAAACTGGAGTTTAATCATGCTTATTGTTTACTTAAACATGATTAAACTCCAGTTTTTTTAAAAAAAAAAACATTTTGCAGCCTTCTTTTCTATTTATAAGAAAAAGAGTAGCTTATATTTCAACATTTCATTTAATCATTTACCCATATCTCATACATTTGATGACATTTTGTTTCCAAGAATGGTAATTTTATTTGCTTATTGGTTCCATTTAGGATCAATGTCTAATTTCCACAAAAGAGTTGGTTATTGAAAAAGTGCATTTCACCATCAGCTCCATAGTTAACCCACTCAGAAAATAAAGTATGTTACAATAAATATAAACAAATCACAACAGCTTTTTATTTTTCCTCCTTTAACTATTGGTTTCCCAGGGAATAACAACTTGGCATAGCAAATATGCTTTAGGGAATATGCTTGAAATCCCAATTTATCAGAGCTGGGATAATTTAGGCTTACAGAAATAATGTGTTACTGCAATTCATGCTACAACTTAGCTGTACTTTATGGTAAAAATGTAATTTTCACACTTCCTCCCAACTACAGCTGTGCAAGATCTAGAACTGAAAATTGTATTCAGTGAGAACCTCTTGAACCTTTTAGCTGTGTTGCTTGCACAGTTCATTTTGGCTTTTAATATTTTATTTTACTAAGACTAAATTAAAACTAGAGCCATAGTGGCACTGTGGTTAGAATGCAGTATTGCAGGCTAACTTTACTCACTGCCAGGAATTCGATCGTGACCAACTCAAGTTTGATTCAGCCTTCCATCCTTCCGAGGTCGATAAAATGGGAACCCAGATTGTTGGGGGCAATATGCTGACTATGTAAACTGCTTAGAGAGGGCTGTAAAGCATTGTGAAGTGGTATATAAATCTAAGTGCTATTGCTATTGCTAAAGGATTCACTAGTTATCTAAACAAGACTCTACTCTGAGGTTCAGTAGTGGTTGGACAGTTGGGTGATCTGCCTGTGCATTGGCCCCTTCTACCTTTTCCCTATGGAGAGAAAAAAAGAAAAGCAAGAGACTAGAGTAGCTCAGCCGCACTCTTCTCCAGTTGCATTATATTGCAGGCAATTAGATAAACATGATACACAACAGTCAGCCACTGGTTTGTATGAACAGCTATGCTGGTATAATACACTGTTTAGAAGGAAGTCTGAGCTTCAGTCAGATAGGCTTTTGGGTGCCCTTCTTAACTTACCCTGTTGAAGGATTTAGTTTCAGTGCCTGTCTTTTTAAAGGAAGGGTGGCATGATGGCTCAGTGGTTAAGATATTGGGTTTGTCAGCTGGAAAGCTGGCAGCCTAGGGTCAAGAC
This sequence comes from Protobothrops mucrosquamatus, assembly GCF_001527695.2. NCBI lineage: Eukaryota > Metazoa > Chordata > Lepidosauria > Squamata > Viperidae > Protobothrops > Protobothrops mucrosquamatus. Next base: position 119,223 of record NW_015387409.1, read on the forward strand.
CCAACTGCCATATGATAGGGTGAGCTCCTGTCCTTGCCCCAGCTCCTGCCAACCTAGCAGTTTGAAAGCATGCAAATGTGAGTAGATAAATAGGTATCACTTTGGTGGGCAGGTAACAGAGTTCCGAGATGTCATGCTGGCCACGTGACTGCGGAAATGTCTTCAGACAGCGCTGGTTCAATGGCCTTGAAATAAAGATGAGTAAAATCTGCAGGGACTCCTTTACCCCTTTTACTTTTTAAAGGAAGGCTGGGAGTTGGTGTGTTTCTTTCTTCACTTATTTTATTTTTTCCTCTGCTTTCTTTGCTCTTATTCCCAATGGCGCATGTAGTAAGATGTAACATTCCAAGCGATAATCTCACCTTCTTCTGTTTACAGCTTTCATCTTTATAACATGCAGGGCTGTTTCCTGGGTTGATGTTATGATGGATTTCCACATAACAGTTACACATACTGTAGCTACTTGCAGTCCTTTTTGAAGTTCCAACCTCCTTCCACCCCCCCCCACACAAATACACACCCCTTATGGTCATGTGATTTGAGTACTTGGCAACCAGTCCACATTTACAACAGTTTGCAGTATCCTGGAGTTCATGATTTTTATTGGTTTCCGGTATTTACTTCTGATTTCTGGCAAGAACCTACCATTGTGGAGAACGGATCATTTAACAAATGCCACGTTCACTTAACGACTGCTCTGTTCACTTAACAACAGCTGTGTTCACTTAATGACCACTGTAAAAAAGGTTGTAACATTGGGCATAGTCCTGTGGTGACACACTTTTCAATTGTCATGACCTATGACTGTAATTTGAGCTCAATTATAGTTGTAAACCGAGGACTATCTATAGTAGCCAAGTGAGCAGTGGATAAGTAGCAGGTTCTATGTGCTCAGTAAATGGTCAAGTGGAGAGCGAAGATCTATAGGAGGGCAATACCCATATCAATGAAACATAGTGAGAGCCTTTCTCAAGACAGAGGACCTGTACACCAACAGCATATTTTATTATGAAAAATTATTTGCAATAATACTGTCAACGTTAGGAAGGTATTTGGAAAAACACAAGTACGATTTTGAAAAATGTAAAACTATTATGGAACTAGACCATTTTTTTTCCAATTTCTTCTCAAAGGGATGCCAAACAAAAACAAAGGTGCTTTTGTTCAACAATGGACAGTTTTGACCTTTTCTCTTTTATTCTACATGCCCAACAAAAGGAGTCTAATCAAACAGGCCAGCTCTAGGAAACATGACATATTTGTAGCAGAAGGAAAACCGTAAGGAAATTCCAGAGTTTAAAACATTACTGGCAGTACCATTAAATCAACAGCATTACACTTTGAGTATAATCAAAGATCTTTCCATTAACTTTTCGTTATTCTCTTTCTACCTCACAAAGTTGTTGCTGTAATGAAAGAAGGCAGCAATGCATTTTGAGAATATATTATTTTCCAGATCTTTTTCAAATATGTCCATCTCAGCATTATAATCTCTGGTTTCTGAATGGTTTTACATTGGCTGAATTTATGAACTATAGTTTAGCAACATGGAACCACATCATAAGTAAAACTAATCAGTGTAAAAGAAGTTTGGACATTGTTTGATATCAGAACTAAACATTTAAATGGATTGACGTGGGCAAGAGTTAAAAAAAGATTTAAAATTAAATCATGCTTTGGGTATGTGCTTTGTAAATGGGACATTTACATTTCATTCAGAAATTAAAGGATCAAAGTATATCCACTCCAAATGGTAGAATCTGATGCTTAGCTATTCAAAATAAGCTGTGAATTGTACTGTAATTAATCTGATGAGAATACTAAAGTCTGTTGGATTAAATTCAGGATTGCTACAAATTAAATAGATTCAAATTTTGAACTAACAAATTATATTTCTTTCAGTGGTTTACATAGACCATCTTTAAAAATACAGAAGAAGCTTCCATATGAACTGCCAGAAATGATGAGGCACATATCATTAAGATATTGGGGTATTTCTTCTATATTCTCTTAAAACTTTTTTTTTTCATATTTTTTCCAGAAGTGTAGCTTTCCTCGTAAACTGGCATTCAATTCTGCTTCTAAATGATAATCTATTATTTAGTAACCTCTTGTGGTGGAAAGCCCTTTTGGATTGAGTGTCTGCAACAACAAACAACAAAATAAAGGGCAAGACAAGGAAAAGATTAAACTTCCATAATTAGATGGTGGCCTGACTTCCACATAGTTGATCTTAGTTATATAATATCTGCTTCCTTTGTTTGCTATATTTATCTTTCTTAATAGCTCAAACTCTCTGGATGAATCACAAAACAGAGCTCAAAGTTTATTTATATTGTACTTCAGTTTCAGAGAAGAGGGCCTCATATTTTAATTGAAATACTGCTTATTGGATGCCCATTAGTGTAGTGTGGCTTGGGAAAAAAACAATGTATAGAAATGGCTTCTCGTTATTTTGTCTGCAACGAATTGTCCTTGAAAAGTCAACCAACAAAGCTGGTTTTTATGAACTGAAGTTAAATTCAATTATTGTTGAGCTTTTCCAAAGATCTTCCCAACCCCATGCCTTACAGAAAAGATGGCTTCCCTCTTTGCACAGTCCTAGCTTACATTTTATTCAACAAAGACAACAAATATTTTGGATTTACAGGACAACACTGTGTTTATATAAATAGCATCTGAGTAAATCATCCTGTTGATGGAGATGTAATGAGATTAATGCTTCACTGAAACATATGTTAGTGCATATGTCATGCTATTGTTCCATTTGGGAGAAAGTTATTACATATATTAAATTAACTTTGAAACAAGATTTAATATTTTCAGATATGGGCTATATTCTCCTTGCATGGAGGTTGGCATCTGGACAAAAAGGGGATTCTCTGCGCCCTACTTAAAATATTTTTTTCTTCAGCACTGGCTTCATAGTCTACAGAATTTTTATGAACAATTTATGATTAAATCACTAATTGATATAGATTAGTTATGGAGCATTATAATGAAGTATCTTTATTACTCATCAAAATGCTTATGTAGGATTCGTATATATGCAGATGTAATTGTGTTTGTAATGTTTGTTTCAGACCAACAATCTACTTTTTATAAGACAAAGATTATTATTATTATCTAGAAACAGTGCAGAGAAAAGCAACAAAGTTGATTAGGACTTGAGGCTAAAGCATGTGATGAACGGCTGTAGGAACTGGGTATATGTAGTCTAATAAAGAGAATGACTAGGGGTGACATGATAGCTGTCTTCCAATATTTGAGGGGCTGTCACAAAGAAGAGGAGGCTGACTATTCTGCATAGCACCTGGGGGCAGGATAAGCTTATGCAAGCTTATCAAAAAGAGACCCAACCTAGAATTAAGGAGAAATGTTGTGTCAGTGACGACAATTAATCAGTGGACCAACTTGCCTCCAGAAGCTGTGACTGCTCCATCACTGGACATTTTTAAGAAGACATTGGACAGCCATAGGGTCCCCTGATTGAGCAAGGTTGGACTAGAAGACCTACAGAGTCCCTTCCAATTCTGTTATTCTGTATTCTGGGTCAACTTGAGCCATTCACTTTCTCTCATCCCTAAGATGGAGGCAACAGTAAACCACTTCTGAAAAACTTTGCCAAGAAAATAATAGAGACTTGTCCAGGCAGTCTCTGAGAATGGGACATGATTGAATGGAAGAAAAAAAAAATACTGTACAACATTATTTTTCATGGAAGATATTCTTTTCAGATATTCAATGGGGCTTCTCTTTGGCTTTAAAATATGCAATGGAACATGGTTTTAAATTCTTTAACCAATTTCAAAACAAAAGGGAATAAATATTAACATCTCAATCAATTGGGGGCTTTCAAAAGCTAGAATAAAGAAGAAACCAAGGTAAGGAGATAAAGTATCTCATATTCATGTTAAATATGTTTCCTTGTAAGGCACTAACATCTTTATTATGAGTAAATTGCCTGACAAAGATTTAAAACATTAAGAAGACTTTGAGAAGGTTTGCATTTTACTCATCCTTTCACTCCATCAGTCTGAGATATGGGTCCTGAACAGGATTGTGGAGATATGCATTAGTCTGCCATCTGAGTCTCCAGCCCCCTCCTTGTTGAGTAGATTTGAGAGAGCTTTTATTTACATTCAGTTGAATGAGAGTCAAAACAGTGGATAAAGACTGAGGAAATCTAGTTACATCACCACTGAGCTTTGACCTTGAACCAGTCATTATTTTCTAGGTTAACCAATGTCAGAGGATTGGTGTGAGGTTAAAACTGGATAGGGAAAACTCAGCATGGTATCTTACGCTCTTGGGAGGAAAGATTGGATGCAAATGCAACTAATAATTAACCAAACATCTCAGCTCTTAGGAATCAAGTTAAAGCAGGAGCGATGCTTGTGAGGAGGGCATTCAGTTCAAGTTAATATGTGTGGAGCACACCTTCAGATCCGCCCCCCACCTCGTCCAACCAAAGAAATTTGAAAATAGGGCAAAGCAACTCTGAGAAATAGATTCCTTATATACACCTTTGTACGCCATCCTTGTGGATTGTTCATGAGCAAAGGTCCTCTCATTCCACAAATAAAGTTAGTGATTATTTTGTTACTATTTGTGTGTTTGTGTATGCGCGCACACGCACGCGCACACACACATGTCTCAATGTATAAATGATTCTACCCTGGCTACCACTAATTTTATCTCATCTTGCAAATTATAAATGCAAAACGTTTTGCATTCCGTTTCTCTGTTTACTTCCAGCCTTCCAATTTCCAACTTTCTGTTTTCTAGTTCTCCAAGTGGCCCAGGATCATTAACAGAGAACACTGCATGATACCTCTTTTAGGATGGACTATAACAGTTACAAAGCAGATTGTCCTGGGCTAACTCAAAGGGGTGAACAAGTTGCATGCATCATATTCTCTGTATGGTATAGATCAGGGGTAGGCAACCTTGGCTCTTTTATGACTCGTGGACTTCAACTCCCAGAATTCCTGAGCCAGCATGGGGGAACTATGGCCCCTTCATGACTTGGGGACTTCAATTCCCAGAATTCCTCAGCCAGCATGGCTCAGCTTGGAAATCTCTCCCTTTCCCCTCAGCACGGCTGGCTCAGGAATTCTGGGAGTTGAAGTCCACGAATCATAAAAGAGCCAAGGTTGCCTACCCCTGGTATAGATGGTATTTTGGGCTTCCCGCTTTCTTGGTGGGCGAGAGATTTGAGGGCAGTCCTCAATGTTTGATTTCCATCACAGGAAACAACACTGTGGCATTACAATGTGTAGCATGTGGTTTTGTTTACAAATATGAAGCAAAAAGAAAAACATGGGAGGGGTGGGTTTCCTCACAACTCTTTTAAATTTACAAATATACAAGTTAAATATAATGGAGGTAGACAGCATAGCAGGTCTCTGAGAAGCCCCTGGATTGCTCTGTGACAAATAATCAAACAGGCAGCCCAGTTTCTAATCTCTCTATGCCTTTTTGCCTTCGTTTCTGTCCACTTCCCTTTTTCTACTCTTTCTAAGCCCATTAGTTTCAAACTGCTGTTTCCTTGTATCCCTGTTCTAAGATGTGCCTGAATGGGTGTATTTTTTTCACACACAGATCTAAATTTACTTCTTCCTCTTTGGGTGGGTGGGTGAGTGGGAGAGGTATCCTACTTCAGAAAGATTAGGCACTCATTCCAATCCATTAGCATCGCTCTGCCAATTCACAGCTTCTGGCCAGGAATTGCCTTAAGGCAGAATCAGAGTGAGAGTCCCAGCCATAATGTTCTTCTTTAATAATAGCTTTGTTTGCCCTGTTCCAGGGAATAGTGATCTTTGAACAGAAAAACAAAAACAAAAAAAAATCAACTCTTTGCAAAATGTTTTTTTTCTGAATTTTTGGAAAGAATCACATTCACATTAAGGGAAAAAAAAACTATTTTAAACAATTTATTTGAAACAAAGGGGATTTTTATTGACACATTAGCTGTTAAGATTTCCCCCCCTGTTAACTGCCCCTTGTTCACAAAGATTGTAAATTGCCTTGTTCATTATATTATTTCTCTCATGATTCCTGGAAAACAACTGAAGGAGTTGCTCTTTTTTAAACACCATAAATGAGGGCAATAAAAATGGTTGTAGAATGAGAGACAAATATATAATAATAAGAAACAAAGCACACACACAGTTGCTTTCACAAAACACATTTAATCTGCTTAATAAATTCACCAGTTTTTAAAACAGTAAAACACTGAAATTAGCTACCTAGAGGCTCACTGAATCTAATCCATGAAAAATATAACTGACTTCAGTTATAAATATAACTGACTTCAGTTATAAATATAATCTAACTTTGGGATATTATAGGAATGGAGTTAGTTATTGTATCTGTAACTGACTAGCTTAAATATGTCATGTAAACAGAATCAGAGTATTTCTTAACTGTCTTGTCAGATAATCTGAAAATGTTGAAAGTGAAAATTTAAAAATAGAACACTTTTTGGAAAGAGAAGAATGCTTTAAAAAAGGCAAAGGAAAAAAATCAGTTCTGTATTAGGGTAAAAAAGATACTTGCTCCCCAGTTCTCTGCTACAATAAAATGCTATTATGAGAGACTCTAAAAGAAATGATCTCTTAGGATCCAGAAGGTTAAAACTTACGTCTGGACTGATTGTCCACTATACTGAACTATTTGAGTAATCCCAGATCAAAGATCATAACCGCACACTGTTGGCCACTTGTGGCTTATGAAAACCCAACAACAGGCACATGAGAAAAAGAGCTTCACTCCCTTCTTAAGGCACAGATCCTTTGATCCAGAAGATATACAGGATTTTATGCATTTAAAATACTGTTAGGCCATCTTGCAGAATATGAAACCTTCTCAATGCAATTTAGAAGTTGCCAGGATTTAAAATGGACCTAAAGGTACACATGCAGAAGGAAGAAAGGAAGGAAGGAAGGAAGGAAGGAAGGAAGGAAGGAAGGAAGGAAGGAAGGAAGGAAGGAAGGAAGGAGCAGATCAGGCTATCCAGTTTAAAAATGTTGACTGGCAGGGTCTGTGTGTGTGTGTAGCATTTTGAATTTCAAGAATTCTACATTTGGGAAAACTGCTTGTGTGATGAAGGGGCCTTGAAAATGGAAAACTTAAAACAAATTTGTCCATTTTTGGTTGGCTTAATTAAAGGATTACTTCCATGGACAAGATATGTAAGCATAAGAGAAGAGGACAGCAGGTGGTACTTCAGAGCATGGAGTATGTCCATTTAGCATCTGATTAAGTTTGGATAACAAGTAGATGGTAGCTCTTTTCCCAGACATAAAAGGGCAAAAGATTTCTTGCCTGGGCTATTACTGCTTCTTTAGATCAAAGGACAAAACCAAACAAACTAATCCCATTAGGCCAACCAACTGATTGAAAGCATCTCAATCTTCCTCTTACCAAGCTGCTGCTTAAGTATATAATTTCTGTAAAAGCAGAAGATCATCCATCGTAAAAGCAAATTATACAGTTTCTACATCAATATGATCAATGCATTTCTCTAAAGCAAACACATATTTTTTTACTATGTCAAGTGCTTGACAATCTGAGATTGTAATAAAATGAAATAAAGGAATGAGTGGTTACATAATCACTAAGAGGCCATGGTTTATACAATTTGTCACATGGTGTATGAGAACATTTTGTGCAGAGATACTTTTTTTTCCTTTTTTTGTATCAAGTCTTGAAAACACTTCAGATTAATTCTATATTTATTGGTAGTAATATCATGCATACTCTGAGAACAGATGTTTAGTCTGTGATTGTACAAACTATAAACTGTTTAAACACAGTTGAAGTCAACAGGATTTCAGCAGTTTCACTCTGTGGAGGTTTGTGGCCTACATGCACTGATGTTCAAAGGAAAAATGTTCCTCATCACCATTTCTACATCAGTATTCTTCACTATGGATAATTTTCAGGTGTGTATCCTCAATTCCTCAAATTCCCAAATTGGCATAGACATTGCTGAAAACTGAAGTCCAGACATTGGAAATTTGCCAAGGGGAGGGAAGCCTCTTCCATGCAATCATGATTTAGTAATGTGATTTATCATACTTGATACCCCAAATTGCTCCTTCAGCTTTTCTTCAGAGATAAATCTTTCCTCCTTTTCCTATTTTTGTTTAAGAGAGGATGATATATCCTGATTCAAGGACACCTGTAGGCAAAGAAGTGCTAATAAGGCTGCTTATTTCTTACATTTGGATTCTTTCTTCTAGTACCTAGCCTATCTTCCCTTGTACAGGATGAAATAAGCTTGCTGCTTGTTATAAGGTTTGAGAAGGCAACTGAAACTAATGTTATTGATGAATTTTATAGACTTCATCAGAGATGGGTACAAATAAGGTGCTTGATCTCCAGAACGTTTTATCACTGCCTGTGTGTATATGTGTGTGTGGGGGGAAACCAGAATTGCAGAGAAAGAAGGAATAGTAGAATAGAAGTTGGAATTGGAGTTATTCTTTGTCCTATTTGAATTTCAAGAGGGTTAGAGTTAGGGTCTGAGAAGTAGTGTCTAGATTGCGGATATGCTGATAGGCACTTCTTTTATCATTGCTCCATGTGGTTGGATGTGACTTTGCCTGCTTTATGAATTTAGCTGTTGTATTTAACACATGTAAACCCCACTATTGCATCTTTTAAACAAATGATTCATTGCAGCAAGCCATGGTTAGAATGAACTGAACCATGTTATTACAATGACTGGGACTAACTTACTGAGTTGAGCAATCATGTCATCCCTGAGAATATGCTTTCTGTCTCCTATCTAGCAGAGCTTGATTGCCAATCACTGCTGTACAGAAAAAGCAAAACACCTTGCAATTGGGGACCATGAAGTATACACATAAAAAAAGAATAAATAGAAATCTGTCAGAAATGGTATCTGCTGCTTGGGCAGGGGGGCTGGACTAATGACTTACAACAGGGGTGTCAAACTCAATTTCACTGAGGGCCGCATCAGCATTGCGGTTGCCCTTGGGGGGCCAAGTGGGTGTGGCCAGAGTGGGTGCAGCCTACGGGGGCCTGGGCAGGAGTGGGACAGATCTGAGGGTATCTGGCAGAAGGGGGTGGGACCGGGGCAAGTGCCAAGGCATGATCCACCAGGGCAAGTGCCAAGATGGCCGCCACAAAATTGTACATTGGCTCCCGGCTGGCCTGGGCCAGGGCCAAGGCAGCGGGGGCTGTTCCCTCACTGTTTCCAGGATGGCTTCGCGGGCCACATGAAACCACTTTGCGGGCCGCATCCGGCCCCCGGCCTTGTGTTTGACATGTCTGACTTACAAGGTCCCTTCCAACTCTGATTCTATTCTATTCTATTCTATTCTATTCTATTCTATTCTATTCTATTCTATTCTATTCTATTCTTCTATTCTATTCTCTATGGAGTTAGTAAGGCTTTCTGAGGTTCTAGCCCTCCTCCATTGCTTCTGAGGTCAAAGTGGAATAACTTTAGGTTGGGCACAAAGTGGAATAACTTTGGAATAACTTTAGGTTGGGAACAGGGCTGGAATGAGATTGGAAAACTGGAAGGTTTTGGAGACAATCTCTTTGCACCTATGTGCTGTTTTGACTGCTAGGGCAAATATGAGAAATGGATTAAGGGGAAGGTCTTTGCAGGCTTTTCATCAGGTGGTCTATTAAATGACTCTCTAGGTTTAGAGAAAAGGCAGATATCTTGCTTATGCTCCCCTCTCTTTAAGACAGGGGTCTTCAAACTTGGCCCTTTTATGACGCTGGCTGAGGAATTCTGGGAGTTGAAGTCCACAAATTATAAAAGGGCCAAGTTTGAAGACCCCTGCTTTAAGATGTAATTTAAGTAGAAGGGAGGCTTTTATAAGTTCATGTAATCTATCCTCTCCTTCAAATATAATGAATATCTCTTAACATCAATTGGCAGTTGGGTTAAGTCCATCCTTTGTACCCAAGATAACTATATTATGAGCATTTTATATTTTTGTAAGAGGATGTTCTGGTCCTTAGTTAATATTTTTTCAGCACTCTGCTTGTCTTTGGCATATTGTCTAACAAGGGCTTCTGCTGAATTTAAATCTCTGACAGAAGGATTTGGCAGAGCTAATGTATGCAAGCAGAAGTGCTTTCCTATTTGTGAAACCAAGACAATACAACTGGGTAGTTAGGTCTTTGTATCAAGTGTTTTTTTTTTTTGTGTGTGTGTAAGAGACATGAACTGTTCTTGCTGTTGAGATTGCAGTAGAAAAGAAAGTTCTTTATGACAATGAGGATAGAGACAATAGAAGATGTGAGGATAAGTTAGATTTTCTAGATTCCTCCCATCCTCTTATTCAATGTAAGATCAAATGATCCCAGTAGCACTCTTTCTTTTCTTTTCTTTTCTTTTCTTTTCTCTGGCATGACAGAGGTTTACTTTGCAGTGGATTAATTGTACCATTCTTGATATTAATTTCATCTCCACAATTAAAGCTGAATGTTCTTATTACCTTTTAGACCCTGTTAAATCTGAAGTCTAAAAACCAAAATGAGAGGATGAAGGAAAACAAAACAAAACAGAAAAAGTTACTTGGAATATCAGTGATAGTGCAGTTTTATGTCAATACATTTCCTAGCTCATAAACATAGTGGAAAACTATTGCACATTTCTGATATGCTTTGAATAACTTTTCTGTGTGTGTCAAGTATTTTTCAACTGACAATGTAGTCTTTGTGCACTTATGCATCAATACACAGTTTCCACAGGTTTATTCTTCTCTGTCTATACTTACATAACCTTTATTCATCCAAAGCATTGTGATCATTTTTCATAAAGTGCCTTTCCAGCTAAAACACGTTAAGCATAAAATGGGCTGAGAAAACTTAGAGATGCTTTCCCTTCAGCTGCTGCTGTAGTCTCTGTGGAAAGACAAGTGGGGGCAATTTTAGACCAACAATAAAGAGTCACAAGGTAAAGCTTATGGAAAAATAATAATAATGCTTCAAAAAAAATAGCACGTCATTGGTCCTGTTTGTCTCACTGTGGACTGTCTTTCTCAAGATAGTTCAGGCCATGTTACCTTGGGTTGAGAAACAAGGAGATAACACTTTCAATTCCTACCATTGAAGGTGAATTGATTAACAGTAGAATATAGGTTCAATACAGGTAGTCCTCAACTTACAACAGTTCATTTAGTGACCATTCAAAGTTATAACAGCACTGAAAGAAGGGACTTATGGCCGTTTTTCACAATTAGGACCATTGCAGCACCCCCATGTTCATGTGATCAAAATTCATATGCTTTGCAACTGACTCATATTTATGACAGTTGCAGTGTCCAGGGGTCATGTGATCCCCTTTTGCGACCTTCTGACAAGCAAAGTCAATAAGGAAACCAGATTAATTTAACAACCATGTTACTAACTTAACAACTGCAGTGATTCACTTAACAACTGTGGCAAGAAAGGTCGTAAAATGGAGCAAAATTCATTTAACAAATGTTTCACCTAGCAACAGAAGATTTGGGCTCAGTTATAGTCATAAGTCGAGGACTACCTGTGCTGGGAACAGGACAGTGTGCTCCAGGACATATGAAGGCAGTCTACAATTTTAAGGAAGTGAAGGTCAAGTTTGGGACTCATATTTGTTCCCAGAAGCAAACCACTTCAAACCTGCCTAATGACATATCCAACATTGACTCATGCCTTCATTAAGCCACATAAAAGTCTATTTAACAACATGTACCTGTTCATGCAGTGAACAGAGTTTGATGCGTACATACTAAAAAAAAGGCAACTGGTGCCATTGTCTCAGTCAGTAGCATCATTACTTTGATATTTCAGTGGCATATATTCTGTTTCCAAATTAAAATATGCTAGAAAGATTCAGACCTGGCTTTTTGAAACCACTGTTCCCACTTTTCCATGTATTTCCAGGCTGAATATCTGAACTGTAGTTTTTTTTTGTTTTTGTTTTTGTTTTTTTGTATCCAGGAAACAAATCTTAAAGAATACCACATTAAAGATGAATCTAGGCCTTGTATTTAGGTAGACAGCAAGTGGGTCCCTTAATACTTACATTATTATGTGTCAGATTAACATTGTCTATCATGATATGTTTTTCCTAAAGTATTTAGTTCAACATTAATTCTTTGAGGTAGAAATAAAACAAAGATAAAAGAGCATTGGCATCCCCTGTTAAAAGGAAAACAACAGCAGGCAAAGTTGTTATTGTTTGATATACCATTGTAATGCCTTTGTAGTTTATCCCAAATTTCATCACCTTACCCTGTCAACAGCAAACAAGATGCCAAAATGTAGGGGAGAAGAATTAAGCGTCTTGGCTTACAATTATTTGAATATTTGTTTCATTTCCCAAACTTTTTTTTTTTAAAAAAAGCCTTCTTGATGAGTAGGATAATATTTCTCAGAGACTGCATTTTCATACTGCAAGCTTGAGCCCTGATATCTACACTCTTCGCTGAGATTCAGTGTTACACTAAATGTAATGATGATTCTATGAATGCAATTAAAAGAAGGAAGAAGATTGGGAAACTCCTACAGTATACCTGCACTACTGAAGTCCCAATACAAATATTATCCTGGAATCTTTTGGGAAAAAGAAGGGTTAAATGTTTAATTGCAGACTCCTGATGACTTTTTGCTGCCTGTATGAATTACCTATATTTTTGCAGTCCAGATTCAGCTGCCTGAAACAGAAGGAAATCAATTTGTATTAAGGCCCAAGCAGTATATGTGAAAATTAAAAGTATCTTCCCTTCCTTTTTGATAATCTCTGCTTCCATTTTCATAAGTAAAAATTTGCATCTGAATTGCATTCAAACAAACCAACATCATATATAATTGTCTTTCTCGCAGACAGTGAAGTTAACACAACATACACGAACCTTCCCCTTATCAGTTTTCCTCCAGATGTGTTAAGACCCAAATCTTATATGGAGATGCTGAATATAGTAGGTCTACAATTCAGAATGTAGGGATTCAGTCTTACTGAGAAGTAAATTTCAATGAGTATTGAATGCAAGGCAGCCCTCTATTTGTCTTCTGGAACTGAGGCTGTTATGTTATCTGTGATTCTTTCAGTGCTTAGGCTAGGCAAAATTTTGTCAGTTGCTACTACATGACATTATCAACAAAGACATTTTTTTAATTTATGGATAGAAAAGCAGCAACATGCAGTAACATTCCTTGCAGATTGATGCACATGTACAATGTAGCTGTTCTGAGATGTGTGTGTGTGTGTGTATACATGTGCAAGGTTGAGTTTATGTGTGCAAAGGAGGGAACTGGACTATGTAATTAAATCCAGGATTCCTGGGAGATAGTACATTGTTGAAAGACCTCTTTCAGGAACTAATTGGGGTGTGTTTTTGCAACAGTACGGCTGTGCTACATCACTTACAGTCCAGAAATAGCTGTAATTGTGTATAGCAATTGAGTCATTTACTAAATTTAGTATCCCAAGAAAAGTACAAATTAAATGACTAACACACACTTGACTTTATCATCTTATCAGTGACTTTAGTCCTGGGAGGATCTTTGTAGTTATAGTTTCATCTTCCCCTACTTGAGCTTTAAATCAAATTTAAATTGGAGAATATGTCAGAGATTAGGAGAATTAACAACTGGTTCTTATAAACAAACTGATTTGATAGGACTGATGTAGAGTCTGAATAGATAATGCTGAAGCTAGATTCAATTTTAATTGCAAGGAAAAATATTAAATCATTAGAAAGGAACTATTCCATGCAGACATAAACACAGAATGGGTTACTGATGCTGCCATTATTCTAATGATACTAAAATAAGGCTAAAAAAAATTATTGGCAAGCAAGCAAGCATATCTTTTCTTTTCTTTAAATCATTATTCTACTGATGAAATTATATTATTTCACATGAATCATTTGAGGTTTAAATTATCCATTTATTTACATTTAGGTCATTAGAAAGCTAAATATTAATTCTGGGTGCTAGAGGAATCTATCCAGCAGACAAAAAGAATAGGACACTAGTTAAAGAAGAGAAGGCGGGAGGATTGAATAACCAGAGGCAATAAGCAAACAAAGGGACAAAAATGGGTGGGGAGTTGTAGCAGAAACCCTCCTAAGAAACCAGAGGGAGGAAGGACCAATTTGAAGGAAGATAATTTGAAGGCAGAATAGAAATGGGGCCAACAAGTGTAGAAAGAAAAGGGTGGGGGAAGGAATTGAGGAAAGAGAAAAAGGAGAGTCAGGAGCTTATATTGGTGAACATAAAAGATATTCCCTCATTTTATAAAAGGAACTATTAACCTAGCTGGATCTCTTTTCACCGCCCCATCATTAGATCAACAGATGGTTCTTCCATGTTCAAGTACCCACCCATCTGCCACTGACAGAGTTGATATATTAATACCAACCTATCCAAAGAAAAAGTAGTTGAATTGTGAAAGAGAGAATTGTTGTCACCGGACTTGGATATCTGGTATCAAAATGGAACTCACCATGTTATTATTACTATAA
>NW_015387409.1:134445-147146 GCF_001527695.2 Protobothrops mucrosquamatus
TACTCTATCTGGACATTTGTCTATATTGCTTTTAAAACAGGAACGGACACACAAACAGAAACAGGGCAAAGCATATATCAGCAAGTATCATCAGCACGTTGATGATATCTTACTCCAAATAACTGGTGAATTCTCTAGGGATTATTAAAAAGTAAAAAGTAAAGATGAAGAAGGCATATCCGATAAAGGATTAGCTGCCAGTTTTCCTTGCCTCCTCCCCAAGATCCACCTGGATCTGTCCACAGAAATGCACTGTCCACAGTGCTCTAAATTCCCACCCTTTGCAAACAGGCCTGAACATGGCCAACAGTTGCTATGAGTCTTGCAGATTCAACAACTTATAAATGTGGTGATACAAAAATAGATGAAAGCTGCTACCTTTTATCATCTAACTTGTAAGCCATCAATTTTAGCCTAGTCTGTTGTGCAAACTCATGTAGTTTTATTGAATAATCCATGCTTAGGTGAATTTCATGTGATGAATTGTATGAAGAAAGTTCTATAGAGAAAAAAGAAGTTCCCTACAGATTCTGGACATGCAACGATAACAAATAATTAAAACTAAATAAACAAGATGAAATTTAGCAGCACTTTGACCGTGGGACCCTATCCCCCATTCTTTATTTATTTTATAACCATTGGCAATATGGATACTTGAGGCATACTTGTCTGTCTTGAAACTGCAAGCCTTAGTATGGCAATTGCCACAGAAAGAAACCCAAGCAGTGTTTGCAAAAAGGCAACCTATCCTTTGCTAGTGATGCTGGAAAACGAGTTGGGTTTAGATCAGCTAAAAAATGAGAGTCCGGCTGTTTCCATGTGGCAGCACAGTGGGGGTTTTCCTT
This sequence comes from Protobothrops mucrosquamatus, assembly GCF_001527695.2. Taxonomy (NCBI): domain Eukaryota; kingdom Metazoa; phylum Chordata; class Lepidosauria; order Squamata; family Viperidae; genus Protobothrops; species Protobothrops mucrosquamatus. Next base: position 135,291 of record NW_015387409.1, read on the forward strand.
GAATCACCCGCAGAACTCTTATTTACTTAACAAACTTGACTTTTAAGCATTACCAGGCATCAGCTTAAAGAACAGGGAAATAAGGTCAAGGAAAAGCAAGGCCCAGAGAGATAAAAAAGCAGGCAGGTGTTGATTCAGTCTACTCTCTTTCATCCAGAGTAAGCCAATATTTCAGGTCAGGCTCTACAGAAAAAAAAGACAATAATCCCACCCTTGATTTTATCACTAATAGGCCTAGATTGGCCACCTGTTTTAATTGCCATTCTATCAACATGGAAGAAGGCAGTTCTAAAATTTAGGGTATCAGAAAATCTAGATGACCATTAATAGTGGAAAAGAGGACGTCTGGATTTTTGCATGCCATACCTGGTAGTCCTAAGTAAATAAAAAACACTGAAGGAGAAGGAGAAGAAGATATATTTTTAAAAGCACCATTGTAAAACGAAGCAATTAGAGATTGAATTTAATTTGGCAATATCTCCAAAACCAAGACTTCTTCCTCTGATGAAGTTAATGCTACCAATCAGAGCTGTAAAAATCTGGGTGGTTATATTGGTGTCTTTTTGCTGCCATCTACTGGCCTTTTGGATATTTGCAGCCCAGTAGCACTGCTTGTAGCACATTTGCCAGGTTAAGCATCCATCTCAGCTTTGTACACCAAAGATGCAGCCAGATTATTCAATGAGGCTTGGATGAGTCTTGTGAGAAGCTGATGATTATCTGCACACATTTTGTCTTGCTAAATCATGCAACTTATATTTCCAGTAATTATGAGTCTCTTTGGATGGTATACTATAGTTTACTTTCATGGTGACAAACCTTTCTCTCCCCCCACCCCACTATTTATTTATGGGGGTGTGATTTTCTCCAGTGGTGGGATTCAAATGTGTGAACAACTGGTTCTCTATGTGGATGCCACTTCCGGAAGTCCATTCTGGACCTGGGCAACAAAACATTAGCTACCAGTTCTACCGAACTGGTACGAACTGGCTGAATCCCACCATTGGTTTTCTCCTTGTAGATCCTTGATTAGGATATTGTTTTCTGCTTGATTGTTTGCCTGGTATTAATCCCTGCTTCTCTGGGTGATGATATTCACCCAGAGAATATTTTGTTTCCTTCTTAGCTTTAACTAAAACTGGCAGGGAAAGTTCCTGTGTATAAACGGGGCAAATCCCACACTCACCAACACTGATATTATTTAGCTGTGTAACTAAATGTCTGCAAGCAAACAAGCGATCTCAGAGAACACCAAGGTTTCCATAACTTATGTTCTTGTGTGAGATACGGTTCTTATTACATAATTTCATTTGTGTAATGACATCATGATATGTTTGCCATCAATTTGACACTATTATGGCTTATTACAAATATTGTTCTCAGGATTCCCAGCCAACATGGCTATAAGTGATTTAATGAAGCTATAATAATTCTGATTAATTTAAATTTTAAATAGTGAAATGGCCGCTTGCTTTTTTCTTCTCTACCATATGCAGGAGGAAGAGAGGAGAGGTGAAGGTGCTCAAATCTAAGATTTTAGCAAGCTTATTTGCTTAGCACTGAAATATGGCTTAATGTTACATCTGAACTAAGCCTGTATTTAGTGAGTCACAGTTGGGCTGGAATTTTCACAGCATTTATTGCTCTTCAATATTACAGAGAAGACTGTTGGCACACAAAAGGATATTGCTAATACTGTTAATGTGCAATGCATCTATTAAGGCTGCTCAGGAAAAAAAACAGCTTTGTAAGAGCAATATTTTGTTAATATTCAATGACTTTTCCTTATAGTGTTTTTTGATGGAAAACACATGGAAATATTTCATATCTTTTGGCATGCATTTCAAGAGAATGAAAGAGAGAGAGGAGAGAGGGAAAGTGAGAGAGAAAAGGAAAATATGCAGGATTTCTGAGTAAAGCAGCTGCTGTGTAGAAACCATTGCTTAATATGCTGTGCTTTATTGCATATTTATTTCTTTGCATCCATCTGTTTTCACTTGTTGTCTCTTGTTTTATAATTGGATTTCAGGAAATTTGGGGGCAGGGAATAATCTTCCTGTTATTTGTTATTGCAATACGTTGCACAACGTGATCCTCAGACCCAAAACAAATGCAATCATAAATGTTCTTCTGTTCCATTAGGATAAGAAATCAAGATAGAAAAAGATACATCTAGATGTACTACTGCGTTCCCAGAAGATTTTAAGGAGGGTTCTTTATATCATACTTAAAATGACCAGTTTCCTACTTTCTTCAGCCAAACACATGATTGTGGTTTGTGGGGGCTTTTCCAGACAATAATTTTACTGTTATTATAGATGCACAGCTGTTCAGCTGCTGCAGAGGAATTCAGCTCCGTCCCCCTCAAATTTTGTGTCTGATGCAGAAAAATCATATTTTCCTGGGACTCACAGGATAATATTTTGTGTCTGGGAAAATGAGATATTTTGCTAGCCTATTTATGCTTGATTGAAATAGTGCATATCAGCCCCAATGAGAAACATGTGCAGCAGGTTTTCATTCTAACCCTTGCTATTCTGTAACTATTAAAGCAATATTTTCATTTCTGTGCATTTGTTTTACCTTGGTAAGGCATTCCTATGATCTCACTTATTTTACAAAGAAACATACAGATCGGGGTAAAGTCCTAGCAAGCATGTAGAAGCTGAATGAGAAATCTAGAAATGCTGCTTTTGCTGAAAATGTTTCTATGAATTGGTGTCTTTTTAAGATAGAAAGCAGTTGGAGCATTGTTTTGCAATAGCCCTGGTATCTTCAGAGGTCATCTTCCAACTTGCCATTCATGTATTGCCTCTCATGAGATAAGTTAAAAGGTTAGTTTGGACACAGTTCACAAGTAGTCCTTTCTCTGCCTGTTTAGACAAATAGCAATGGTACTTGGACTTGTATACCGCTTCACAGTGCTTTACAGCCATCTCTAAGCAGTTTGCAGAGTCAGCACATTGCCCCCAGCAATCTGGATCCTCATTTTACTGACTTTGGAAGGATGGAAGGCTGAGTCAATCTTGAGCCAGTGATACTGTGTTCTAACCATTGTGCCACACATACTAAAGCTTGCCATACAGGATCTCATTTTGGGTAAACCATGCCTTTGCCTTACTTCATCATCAGCTGAATAAATCACCTGTTGTAATTTCTGTAAGTTTGATTCAATTATACTAAATATTACAAATAATTGTAACATATCCTGCCATTTTACATAAAGCTCATCTTGGAAGAGAATCTAAATTCTGCACCCATTAATCTGAACTTTGGCAGGCTCTATCCTGTCATAGAGGCTAATGTACACATAGAATTCATCTAGTTCTCTCAACTGATAAAGACAAAATATACAGATATAGAGATTTATTCCTTCTCTCCTCGTAGCCATAAAGCTTTTCATAATAAGGTGATCTTCTGCTGTGGATCTCAGATGAGTAGGACTTGTCCTGAGGTAAGTTGCAAATTTTCTACATAGGATAATGTACCAAAGGCGCTTTTTCAAAAGGCAACTGTTTTACCCCCCCCCCCACGAAAACGTTTTGCTTCTCATCCAGAAGGAGATTCCTTCTGCAGAACTGAAGAAGCTTCTTGGATGAGAAGCAAGACATTTTCAAGGAAAAAAAACACAAAAAAAGTCCAGCTGCCTTTTGAACAAGTGCCTTTTGAACAACCATGACCTGGATAATTGAGAATCTCCATAGACATTTACACAGGATAATGTTTGCAATGTGCTTTGAAGGTTTGAGCAAAGAAGCACGGAGGGGGAAATTCTCACACGAAAAGGATATTGGGCTATTCAACTCCAAACAGAACAACAAAATATAATTTTTGGTTTTACTCCTATATTTATCTCACTGCAGCCTTTTTGCCTTCAATTTCTTGCCTTATGAATTGAAAATGTTATATTTAGGTTTTCTTCCATCCAGATGGGGAACATTATGGGTGGCGAGAGATGCACCTGATAATCAGAAAATAAGGATGTGCTGGACAGAATTACAATGCCAAGTGGGTAAAGTTGTATTGCACACATATGGATGAGGTCAGAATTTTATGGGGAAGGAGTTTAACATAGGTTTTAAGTGTTTTCTTTGTTTTATTAAGTAGGTTAAGTTTGATTCATGGGTTTTGTTTCCTGATTCAGAATTGTGGAAACAAGAAATTGTGACTAAATGTGGTCGGGTATTGCATTGCCCATATACAGTATGCTTTATATCCTAAATTATTTTATTGGCAAGTCTGATGTTGATTAATTTTCCTATGAAATCATTGGAATTGTTTTATTTAGCAATCTCAGGGTAATTTTGATAATATATCAGATTGCAATCTTATTTCTTGTATTAATGGAGAAATTATTAATCCGTAGTAGAGTATTTTGTCTGCAAGCTTTAATTTTCCAGTTTCCCTCAAATTGTCTCCCTCCAGACGTTCCAGAATTCATAGCCAGATTGAAAGTCCCAGTATATCTGGACAGCCACCAGGCTGGAAAAACTTGTTTTACAATCACAAGTTGTATTTTAAAAATTAAAAGATACTTATGTTATCTCACAGTTAGCTAGCATGTTCAAGAATTGATTAAAATCCCAAGAACTCTTTTTAAATGAGTGCTTGACTCAATTGTGAAATGATCTGCAATTTTAAAACGTTCATAGTATATTGCAATTTGATGTTTATTTGAGGTAAGCTGACTCATGATAGTTCTTTGAGATTGATCTAGAAATAATACAAATGCTAAGGGTAATACTAACAATAACAGAACTTTTGCCTCTGAGACAGTCACAATCTGTCCAAAATCATTTTAGAATTCAGCTAAAAAAACCTCTGACCTGGTTCGAAACATCTTCCTTTATTGTTATATTTATATTTATATGTTAGATGTATATATCAAGGTGGCTTATATTAGAATTTCCTTCATTGGATCCTCATAGAAATAACTTTGTTAGATAGGTTAACTGTTACACCTGTATTATGGCTATGTAAACTTTTCTCTAAGACTCTTGCACTTGCATCAAAAGTGCATACAAAAATTCTACGGTGAATGTTTCCCATCAGTTCTTACTCGGGCTGTTTCCATTTGGATATTTTCTGCAACGCTTGATATGAAGGACATCTTGGAAATGAAAAGTAAACAAATGAAGAAAACCTTAGAATATTAATGATGGCTCCAGTCCTGTACAAAGTGGCCTGAATTACAGTCTTATGGAAATAACTGCAACATACTGAGTACATATGTTCAGGATTTAGGTTTTAGTATGCAAAATAGAAATCTCCAGAGAAAAACAATATGTAAGCTAGAACGTATCACTTTACAATTCACTTTACTTCCATCGTCTTCTGCCATGTTTCTCCCCGCACCTTCCATTGGGTGTGATATGGTTCCGCTCAGAATAACACTCCCCCCCCCAAAAAAAAATCATTGATCAGTTGTTTGGGTATTTGTGAACATGTGAATTTATGCAGAAAATAGAAATTGACTCTTACTTTCCACTATCTCAGGACTTGAAGGCAGCAAGCCCTATATATTATACAAGGCAAAGACAGGATGAATTACTTCTCTTACATGTTATTTGTGAGCTTTCTGGATGCATTTGATTAGCCACCGGATGGCCAAAAGGCTGGAGAACAATAGAGCCAAATCCAGTAACCATAATAGGGAGGAGAACAAAAATATATTTGCATGAATTACTGGATGTATTACACAATTAGATCTTAATGTAAAATTAAAAATTTCAAGGAATGTCTGCAAACATTTCTATGGATTTTGCCTACTTTATAAATTAACAGAAAAAGCAATCAATACCTGTAAAGTGAAGGCTGGTAGGTAATTATTGGATTTACAAAGATTCTTCTAGTCATGAAGCATTGATTCAAAAAAGGAAGGAAAGAAAGGGGCGAAATCTTTAATGCTTCCAGTGTTGGGGAGAATTCAGCTGTCTTGATGAAGCTTTCTTAGAATGTAAACTAAGCCTGTGTTAGTACTTCTCCCCTAATGGAAAATAAAAAAATTCCTGAGTTGAGGTTTTAAAAGATCAAATGTAAGAGAAACAAATACTGACACCTTAGTTCATATCTAATTCTATCATGAAGGGTATGGTCTTTACATAAGACATAATGACTCAAGAATTTTAGATCATGTCTTCAGCTATTTAATTCTTCCTGTTTCTGTGATGCTTTACGGTCAAATGTCTATAGAGATTCTCAGTCATCCAGGTCATGGTTGTCCCAAAGGTGCTTTTTCAAGAGGCAACTGGCTTGCTTTTCTTTGAAGATGTTTCACTTCTTATCAAGAAGCTTCTTCAGGTCTGATTGGATAGTGGGGAATGGAAGGATTTATATTCCTTGCGAACAGCTAGTCATTTGCATTTTTAAGGGAGTCGTTGATGCCCCTTGGAGGTTTATCTGTGTCCTCAGGATCACCTGAGTAGTGCAAATGGGTGGAGTCTTCTTGGAACTGCTGATAGGATTGTGTTGTATCCTGGAGATAGATGATGTATCCCTCCCCCTCTGTTGACAGGGAAGTTATCAGAACCCTACACCACCAAGCTGAAGGCCTGCGTACCAGCAAAGATGGGAAAGAAAAAGAACTAAAACACATCAAGAAAGACTTTAGAACGTCTGGCTATCCCAAATGGGCCTTCATCAAATCCCCAAAAAGACCCAGCAAGAGCTCCTCCATAACAGATAAAGAAGAGAGCAATAAACAAAGCAATGTTGTCCTTCCATATGTTGTAGGAATATTTGAAAAGCTCAGGAGGATCTTCAGCCAACACAACATACGTGCACACTTTAAACCCAAGAATACACTAAGACAGAAGTGTGTCCACCCCAAGGATAAAACACCCAGACACAAACTGAGCAACATGGTATATGCAGTACAATGCAGTATGCCATGTGCAGATCTGTACATTGGCGAAAGAAAATGACCACTTTATAAACCCATGGCACAACATAGGAGAACAAACCCATCAGGACAAAATTCAGGAGTCCATCTGCATTTAAAAGACAAAGGCCACTCTTTTGAAGATGGCAAAGTCCACATTTTGGACAAAGAGGACTGCTAGTTTGAAAGAGGTGTCAAAGAGGCCATCTATGTCATACACTATTATCTATTTCCAATCTACCACATAGTCCTTTCAGCAGTTCCAAGAAGGTTCCACACTCATTTGCACTATTCAGGTGACTTTGAGGAACCAGATAAACTCCAAGGGTCTTCAACAACTCTATAAAAGAATGCAAATGACCAGCTGTCTGCAAGGAGTATAAATCCTTCCATTTTCCTCCATCCAGTCAGAGCTGAAGAAGCTTCTTGAATGAGAACTGAAACGTCTTCAAAGAAAAACAAGAAAGTCCAATTGCCTCTTGAAAAAGCACCTATGGGACTTTACAGTCAAGAAAAATCTTGTTTTTGGAAGTTCTTCTTTTTGATTATAGTTGTGCCTGTGTCTGGATGGTACTTTTGCTTTGTTTGATTTAATAAGTCTATTTTTACCATTCAAATAACATTTGCTAAAAAAAGAGCTTTGTTTTCAAAAGTGTCTCTAATTTCATCTATTAAGGAAACATGGAGTGCAAACAAAAGGAGAATTTCATATGATATTTGAGGTCCAAGTCAGAATTGAAGTTCCTGATGACTGCCTGGACAATTCCCTGCAGATTTCTTGGCAATATTTCAGAAGTGGTTTTGCCCATGCCTACTTTTTTAGGCTGTTGAGAATAACTAGCCCAAGATCACCTAGCTGGCTTTGTCTAAAGTGGGATTAGAACTCATAGTTACCCAGTTTCTAGCCTGATGCTTTAACCACTATACCAAACTATTCTCTAAATATTATAGGGTAATCAAAAAGGAAACTCTTACCATGAACACGATTAGTTATGAGAACTGAAAGTGCTATATATGTGAACATAAAAATCCAGATAGCTAATAAGTGGCAGCTGAGTTTTCTTTATCTCTGTACTGCTGTCTAGTGGCTGTCCATGGTTTTACAATCCAGGTATGATAGACATATATCCTGGATCCTTCTGCTTTAGAAAGCAGATATAACGAATAAGAACATTAGAGAACTCACCTGCAGTGAAGCCCAAACGTGTTTGGCTGAAAAACAACAAATATGGAGAGAAAGTGGAGAAGTTGGACCTCAGCCAATGAGAGACTGAGAGGGATGAAGGCTCAGTAGGGTGTTTTTGAACAAACTGTACAGATAAATGACTCAAGACTATAATTGAAAAACTGCATACCAACTAAAGATAATGTAACCAGCTGGAACAACAACCAAGATTGGTGTGAATGAAGGAGAATGCCAATAAACAATGCAAAGAATTAGTAGCAGACAGCAAAAGCAAGCACAGAGAATACTTAACAGGATGCCTAACAATGTAGGGTGGATTTATTTCCTCTCTATTCCTTTCCATTTAAACCCAATCAATTTACTAATTAATCCATAGGATCTATGTTCTCATTTGGAGTATCAGGTGAGAAGCTAGTGATTAATACATTATCCTGCTAAAATGGAAGCCTGATTATTTGATTTAGAAGTTGCTTTTGTAACAGGATACTAAATGTGCCACTGTGACCACTTTAAATGTTACTAAAGGGGGCTTAACAATGTAAGACAGTGAAGTTTAAGTTGTATTTAGAAGGTACAGAAATTTAAAAAAGGAGAAGTCCTGGAGCTGTGTGTCCCTTATGGAAATAGTTGAAATAGTTGGATTTCAAGCTCCCCTCTGCCCCCCCCCCCAATGCTGTTGACCATGACAACTGTATAACTCAAATTAAGGTAAAGGATTGCTGAGTAGAGGTTCCAAAATTAGTGTGAATTATATCTTTGAGAAGACACTTCCTATCCTTCCGGAATCTCTCCATTAGGTATTCACTTTTTTTAAAAAATCTGAACCATGATAATGCAACGGAAGACTCTGAAAGGTGACAAGGCTGGGAACCTTTCTTCAAAAATGGGTAGTTGAGAGTTTATGTTCCTGTTTTAAGCTGCTGTATATGCATGAAAAAATCCATCTCGATTTTTATTGATACATTTGACTGAAGTGATCTACAATGGGATTTTACCATTTTGATCTGTCTTTGCCTGATTTAGCTGTCTTGGTGTTCTTTAATTTGATTAAGCTATCTTGACTGGACTCCACCAGAATGTGACAAGCTATGCTTTATTTAAAATAAAGATGTTATTCCTCTGACTTTCTGCACATGGTCTCATTGGATTTGTACAGCACACTGAAATACACACTAGTCAGATTAGTCAACCACATTGCAGCATGACATGTTATGAAAATGTGTAAAACTAGCTCATATGATGAGTGGGATATATGAAACCCCCAAACATGGATTAATAACTCTATTCAAATTAAGGATTAGATTGTTGGGTTGAATCTGCTGTACTCAGGAACTAAGCTATTTTCAGATATTGCCAGCAGTGTGTGTTTTTGCTGTGTCAAATTCACCTCAACAGCCTGCAGTTATCCAACCAAAGGATACAAAACAGAGAAGAGCTGGCTTTCAATTTAGGAAGTTAGCTTTGGATGATTTGTTTAATTCAGTCTGAGGGACGGGGCATACAGTAAATAGAATGGATTAAGTGATTCATCAAGCCTTAATCCATCACCTGTCTTGGCTGGATACAAGATTGCCTCCTAAACTAAAATATGGTTTGTTTGATTTTAGTTTACTGTGTTAGGCAAAGACAAATCAATAGTACCTTATTCAGTACATTACTGTTCAATTTAGAGTGTGATGTGATCATAGTTTCCATAAGGACACAATACTAATTTTCTATAATGCTTGACAGGCAATCCTGAGCCTAGTGGTGCAGTGGTTAGAATGCAGTATTGCAGGCTAACTCTGCCGACTGCCAGCAGTTCAGTCCTGACCAGCTCAGGTTGACTCAGCTTTCCATCTTTCCAAAATTGATAAAATGAGGACCCAGATTGTTGGGGGCAATATGCTGACTGTAAACCATTTAGAGAGGGCTGTAAAGCATTGTGAAGCCATATATAGGTCTAAGTGCTATTGCTATTATTATCTTTGGTTACAGAGAACAAGGAGAATAAAACAGTAGGATTGTTTTCTGTGTGTAGACAAGTCTTGTCTTAATCCTCCTTGATTTTATCCGCCAGGATATCCTACTTGCTCTCTCTTTCCTCACTCACCCCAAACTTTATCTTAGGTCTGTTTTCACTCCTGCCATTCACTGCATTACCTGTGGCTTTGTGGGAAAGGGGGTCACCAATGTTTCTATTACCCTTTCTTCTCCCATAATCTGTTTTGCTAATGATATCAATATTTTCAGTTGGTGCAGAATATGGCACCAGGCCTTTCAATCCTCTTCAGAGTTTTGTATTATGTTTTATTTTGTTGTTCCTCATTATATACTTGCAGAGGTCTATACATAGGGGACTGATTATACCTTTTTAAATACATAGGTAAGATAAACAAAGGAGAAATTGAGAGATTTTCCTGTTTCCCACTTCAGCTGCAATGAATACTCTGAAGAGGGCAGAGCTGATTCTACATAGTGCTAGGAAGACTTTTTATCCATTATTTTCTGCAACCAGAGTAGGACTGGTTAGTATCAAGTGTTCATTTATTACTCATGCCAGAAAACAAATACTGGTATGTAATGGGAAGGCATTTTGCTGAAGATGTCTTTTTAGCAAAATATGTTTCTTTTGCTATCTTAGGATGCTGTGTAAAAATGCTGTTCCTCATGCCTCTTCCCCAATGAATCTGCTTTTTAAAAAAGGAAGGGGAAGATGTCAGTCTTGTTCTTTCAGATAAATCTTTTTGACCTCCAATAAATGTCATTTCTGGGAAGGTAACATACAGCACTGTCATTTTTCAGCTGGTTTCAAGACACTGCTCTGTTCTATCAGGCAAAGCTGAGGTCATGAGGCCTTTCATTGATTTCCTCAGAAGATGAACTTTGTTGCAGAAGAAAGTAAAAATATGATCACCCAGGATCACCAGGAGTTGGGCATCATACTGTATACATTTAATAAATAATTATTATTAATTAATTTCAGATATAGTCAAAACAACTGAGACCATCACACGGAGAAGTTTTTGAAAAATGAGTGGGTTAAGATTTTATGGAAGTTCAAAATACAAACAGACAGGAATCTTGTTCATAACATATCTGATATAACAGTTATTGAAAAGACAAAAGTCTGGTTCACTGATGTTGTTAGACTGAAGAAAAACAATTGGAAAATTTACAAAATACTGGGACTTTCAGATCAAAGTTAAACTCTATGAAAAAGAAAACTAATCTTGTTATACTAATTGTTGAGTGGAGCCTTTGGAGCAATATCTGAAGGACTTCCCTGATATCTGGAAATACTGAATTTATCTGACCTGAACACTATAGTTCTAAAAAAAAACACATCCTCCTTGGAACTGCCTACATTCCTAGACACTAGCTTAATAATTCTTAGGCCTTGGTTAGGAGTTGAATTATTACATTCCCACCAGTTTTAGAATAATTGTAGATTATCCACACATAATAATAAATACATTGCCTTAGTTTGGAGTCTACCCATGTGTGTGTCTCTGTGTGTGCATGCCTGAAATGGTGTTGCAGATGCCTCAACATTTTACAGCATATTTTCTTCAGGGTTTGTTTAGCTTCAGCAATAGAAAAGACAAACAACTCTTCCATTTATGAGCCAAGAGTGCTTTAAAGAATGGGTCACTGTTCCAAAAGGAGAGCATGCCAAACACCAACTTCTGTGGTCTCATATCTGTTCCAAATGAACAGCTTCCAGGCGGACAGTTTGACTGCTTGGGACATCTCTGCTTTGCTTCTTTGAAGTTTCACTTCAGTTTTTTCCACTGGTTTACTAAACTCT
>NW_015387409.1:147624-180569 GCF_001527695.2 Protobothrops mucrosquamatus
TAAGAAAGTTACAGCTACTTTCATTCTCCTTTATCAAGCTTTTTAGGGAGATAAAGGTTTCCCCTGTCTAGTCAAGTCTGACTCTAGGGGGCGATGCTCATTTCCGTTTCCTAGCTGAGGGAGCCAGCATTGTCCAAAGACACTTCCATAGTCATGTGGCCAGCATGGCTATATGCCAAAAAGCACATGGAACTCTGTTACCTTCCCACCGAACTGGTACTTATTTATCTACTTGCATTTGTATGCTTTCAAACTTCTAGGTTGGCAGGAGCTGGAGCAAGTAATGGGAGCTCACCCTGTTGCGCAACAAGGTCAGGGTCTTTAACTGCTGAAATACTCTATATCAGGGGTAGTCAACCTTGGCTCTTTTATGACTCGTGGACTTCAACTCCCAGAATTCCTGAGCCAGCTTAGCTGGCTCAGGAATTCTGGGAGTTGAAGTCCACGAGTCATAAAAGAGCCAAGGTTGACTACCCCTGCTCTATATCAATGAAACCAATAGCTCCAATCTAACAATGCCATTACATTTGCATATTTCTACTTCTGGCTTTAATGCAGCATTGCCATTATATAAGCAGGAGAAAGAACAAAAGAGCCTATGTTGCAGACAATTTCCTTCCTTCTGGATGTTCATTAAAAGAATAATTTTGAATGTAAATAACAAAAAGAGAGGTTAGTTGTTGGGATTAATGAAAATTGTGCTTTCCAAACAATTTGCTGTCAAGAGAAAATAAGTACTAGACCATTTGTAAATTAACTCCCCTAGTAATGATTTTGAATGGTATGAATCTAAGTATCCTTAATAGAAACCATGAGTAAATTACTGCAAACATTAAAAATGACAAAGTGTGCCATGTTATATTATTTATTATATATTTCAATCAATTTATGTGGCCACCCATCTCACAAGACACTCAGTAGCTAGCAATTTAAAAAAAAAATCAATTAAACAGTCCCGGTAATATACCAATAGTGGCAGCTGAGGACAGCAACAGTCACAACTCCAGCAGCCATCCCAGGGGCCCCTTTAACCTCCTGGCCTTAACAACTGGGAAAACAGCCAGAGCATGGCCATTCTGTTGGAGCTAGTGGGGCAAATAGAAACAATTGGAAACAATCAATCCTGCAAATTATTTGGCCCCATGCCATGAAGGGTTTTACAGGTGACAATCAGCACCTTGAACTGCATCCAGAAGCACAGGGGAAACCAGTGCAACTCTAAGAGAAAAGGAATAACTTGGATGTAAAGAGGCGTATCTATGCATGTATTATTAGTATGTGGGAATGATCTTGGGAGACAGGAGGAAGTCCATACAATGGTCAGATAAGAGGTAGCTGAACCTTCAGAAGGGATGTTGGTGTGGAAGTGTCTTGGAAGTGAACCTTCTTACTTAGTTGCATGGTAAAGGTGTCAGGGGGAAGATGTCAGCCTTGTAAAATAATCCAGATAGGAAACACAACCAGATAAATTAATTCTATTATTGTAAGTTTACATTAATGGAATCTTTTAATGCATCCAAGTGATTTTGAATGTATGTATTATTGTAGACAATAATTGACTGGCGCTTCGAGCAAATTAGATTTAAGTTCCCCGAGATGCTATCCTATAAACACTTAAATTAAGGTTATTTGTCAAACCTAAATGACATGATATTAAGTGTGAACATTTATAACTTCCCCACAATACTGTGATATTCTATTTTGAGAGGTTTTATCTGAAAAAAATCTGGATGGCATTTTTGCTAAATAGGATTTCATACAGCCCTGAGTAAATAATTACAGCTTCCAATATCTTCTTGTTGTTGTTTGATATAATAGATATTTAAAGTGCAACTCAAAAACAGAAAATAAATAAGGGGGAAAAAAGAAACTAGAAAAGAGATTTGCAAGGTATATAAAACTGAGTAAAAAAATTAAGGTAGCACTAGATTAGTGCTGCATATAAAAGTGAAGTCAATATTTATCAATTAATCAAAACAGCAATTATAATAATAAAATTATAGTAACTTGTAAGTAAAAAGAGTTGCTATCTCATCTAAAGAGTTCTATTTTTATTATTTAATTAACCAGGAAAGAGCTGATATATTAAAGCCTTATGTTAAGAGAAACCCAAACTTTGGATATGGTACAAGTCCATATGTAAAATTATAATTATCCAGATTTTTTTTTTGACGTTGAACTTAATTCTGTAAAAACATATTTTTTTCAAATACGCAGTTATTTTTGCCACTATACATCTTTCCACAGTTTAAGCCATTCTTTTAAAGTTATTTGAAAATATCTTGTAGGATTGTGTGTGCGTGTTTGTGTATATATATTTCTTTGAAATAGATAAAAGTGTATACCAATCATCCTTCTTCTTCTTCTTCTTCTTCTTCTTCTTCTTCTTCTTCTTCTTCTTCTTCTTCTTCTTCTTCTTCTTCTTCTTCTTCTTCTTCTTCTTCTTCTTCTTCTTCTTCTTCTTCTTCTTCTTCTTCTTCTTCTTCTTCTTCTTCTTCTTCTTCTTCTTCTTCTTCTTCTTCTTCTTCTTCTCCTCCTCCTCCTCCTCCTCCTCCTCCTCCTCCTCCTCCACCACCACCACCACCACCACCACCACCACCACCATCATCATCATCATCATCATCCTGGCTTATATGTTTTCATATTACATTTATCTAATTGCTTTACTTTGTTGGAAATCAATATATTTAAAATATAACATATATTTAAAAGGCCACAGAGGTTAAAGAATATATACATTAATCATGCATTTTTAATATTTATTTTTTTTATTTTAAATCATGGTTGTTCGGGATGATTTAAATCATTTTGCTTCTACTTGCAACGCTTTCTTTGCATACCCTCTTCATTTTTTAAAAAGTTAACAATAAAATGGGAATATGAACAACCAAATAACTATTTTCTTTCTGAATTCCAATATGACAGAGATCACCTATGATAAATGATGATGTGACTTATACTGAGAGTAGACATAGGGGGTTCTTTTTCTGATGGTTAATCACCAGGATGTTATGGAAATATTCAGAGTTCAGGGTGAGAAATATGAAATAGTTTGTAAAATAATCAATGTCTATTCATATGATTCTGTTACCTGGAAGCCTTTTTTTTTTTGTGGGCATATTTTCTACATGCTAAAAGAGAAGTCCAAACTTTTGCTCTTAAATGATGAATACATTCAGGCCCCCCAGATGTTGGATGGAGATGCAGCATTGTTTTATATCGTTTACAGTTTTGACTGACCCTATGGTGAGAACCTAATCTGGAATGAGCAGTGCTCGGCTTTTAAAAATAACAGTTGTGAGAATTGAAGCCATACTTGAGGTGGAAAAGGGTAACGGTTCCCTGGGGTCAAGGAAAGTTATTGTGAAAACTAAGTTATGCCTTCAAGGGTGGAGCTTGTCCTCAAGGGTAATCCTAGACAAAAGTCCTCTCATGCTTCTTGACATGTATATGAAACTGTGGTTTAGCCTGTTTAGACAAACTAGGAGTTGGTTATTTCCATCCTTCGTTGTTTATATTCTGCATTTTTTTCTCTTTTGGAAACAGGGCAACAATCGTCCTGTTCTTGAAACAGAGATTTGTAGGGACTTCATATGATTATATGCTTCCTGATATTTGTATTTAAGAATTCCAAACAGGCCAGTTTTAATCAAAGTTCTTACTAACTCTGGTAAGAAATGTTAGCTGGAGTGTTTTCTTTCTTTGTTGCTACTCCCTTTCTCTTTCTTTGTGCTTGCCTCTTCAGTTGACATCCCCTGGGAAGTTTAAATTGATTCACTAGTACAAATATGTTTGCAAAGTGTAAATAAGATGCCAATTGAACAGTTCATGTTCCAGTGATACATATAACTTTGGATGCTAGTTGCCCATATCAGAGTAATTTTTACAAAACATTCTGCTTTATTTTCCTCTCTCTGTCTTTCCCTTCCCCTTGCTCTGTGTTCTAGATTTTTCTTCACTGTTAAAAAGTAAGAGCAAATCTTAGAACCAATAGCAAGGTTTTTCAACACAACTGCAAACATAAGTATGGTAGGGCAGTGGTCCTCAACCCCCGGTCCATGGACCAGTACTGGGCCATGGCATGCCAGCAACCGGGCCGGACAAACAAGCAAAGCCCCAAAAGCAAGATGCAGACAGCACACAAAATCACACACCCTCTGGTCCACGGAAAAACCTCTCTCCATGGAACCGGTCCCTGGTGCCCAAAAGGTTGCGGACCTCTGTGGTAGGGGAATGGTAGATATTGCATAAATGGTAGATATTGCATAAATCAAGATAACTAAATTGTACTGTTTAATCATTGCAAAATGATCAGCACTTTAACAATGAAAGTGACAAATGAATTGACACAAAAAAGATTATTTACAGTAATAGATTTCGGGATAAAAAGCTGAAATAATCTTTTGTCTTTTTTTTTTTTAGAATAGCACAGGAATTTCCCATTTTTATCCTAAGGAGACCATTTAGCTTTAAATTCTGGTAAAATATTCTGATTTTTCTTGGACTGCCTTATATCTATGTAATAATGTCAACTGACAGCACATTTTAGAGTGGTACCATAACCCTGCTATTCCATACCTTCATTGGCATTGAACAATTGAACTGATATTGTTCTATCTTGGTCATAGTGAGACTCAAATCACAAAAATGGAAGTTGTGATGCTATAGTTCCATCATGTTTGTGGACTAGAGTGGTTCATTTTGTCTGGACTCCTGGCAGATATTGGCTCCTGAGCATTTCCATTTCTCCACAGGAGCTAGTTGGCATAATGCCCTCATGTATTCACACCACATTTTGGGAATGCTTTGCAGTTAACAATCAATATTTTGTTTGACATTTCTACATAAACACAGAGATACAGAAGAACCACCACTCCTATGCACACAACATGAGGCAAGGACAGTTGGATATGGCTATTGATTGAAACCAATTTTTTATTGTCACTGTTACTAAGATCATACTGAACATGAATGTTTTAAATTATTATCATGTAAGCCACTGAAAATGAAACTGATTGTGGCAGGGTATAGTTATAGGGTATAGTATACATAAACAGTCATTAAAATAAATGAACATGTTCTCTCATTGATTAGATGTACTGTGTTTCCCCAAAAGTAAGGCCTACCCCCAAAATAAGCCCTAGCTTGATTTTGGGGGTGGGCCTAATATAAGCCCTATCCCCAAAATAAACCCTAGTTTTAGGGCGAGGCACACACCTAAAAATCAAGCTAGGGCAGGGGTGGGACTGTGGAGCTGCCCCATGCACACTGCACCCACTTACCTGGCAGCCAGGCCTCTCCTTGCTAGCCCACTTCTTCTGTGGCTTCTTCTGCAGCCAGACCTGCATTTCTCAGTCACAGGCCTTTTTGGAAGGCCACTGCAGCCGAGAATCAATCTATATAGATTCAATCCATAGCTCAGTTCTGCAAAACCTCTGCAGCCAAGAACCGAGCTATGGATTCAATCCATAGCTCGGTTCTGCAAGACCTCTGCAGATGAGAACCGAGCTATGGATTGAATCCATAGTTCGGTACTCAGCTGCAGAGGCCTTCTGGAATGGCCTGATTGTGAAATGGAGCTGCAGAATGAAGCTGCTCCTTTGGCTGCAGAAGAAGTGGACCAGCTGGGGGGGATGTTGGAGCTGGAGGTGAGCATAAAAGACCCCCCCCCCCCGAAAATAAGACCTGGTGCCTCTTTTGAAGGGAAAAAAAATTAGAACTGGTCTTATTTTCAGGGAAACATGGTAGGATATGACATCTGAGCCTGAAGGAGGGGTGAAACATGTCATTAGTCTTGAGTCCCTTCATGCCCACAAGAGATCTAAGTCCAGCCCACCTTGAATTCCATTGACTCTTATCTACTCCCAATTTGCTTTGGCTGTTAGTAGTCAAAAGGCTTTTCCCCACTGCTGAGTTGAAGACCAATTCTTGAGTCAACAAAACACTATTGAAATGTATTAAACTTTGAAATTTGTTGAACTCTGTCCTGTCTCTAGTACCTATTTTCTCACTGCAAGTCATCTGATTTTCTTCCAAGGTAATGGATTTCACCCTTCATGGTAGACTAAATAAATAATTTAAAAAAAACCCAGACACTGCAGAATTTCTAGAATAGTTACTTTACAATAGAAGGGTATGATAACAGAATTTTGAAAGTCTGTCCAAGTTTCTCACTGTTATACTCTCTGGATTATGTAATCTCTTGTCTGTAGCCCTCTTTAAGAGCTCGGTGACGCCTTCCTCAAGGTCAGTTTTAAATTCATTTTAATGGGCTATACAGCCTTATGATTATATACTTTGAAGCTGCCCAGAGATGATGTCACAGGAGGTATTATTTTGGAAAGCAAAAATCACAGAAATATGAAAAGAAAAAGATGTTGGCAAAGTATGTTGTTACTGTTTAATACAAGTAGGAAAAACCCTTCCAGTATAATCTGCTTACAACATCATGCTGTTTTTTTTCTCTGTAAATTACATATTAAGTTATGTAATTAAGTTATCTAATATTCTATCTAATATTTCCTGCTGATGGCACTATTCTGGAAATAATATCAATTGTGAGGGATAACTAGTGAATTGGCATCCAATAACTCAAACTGCTCTTATGAACATGCTGAGAAATGAATAATATATTGTTTGTGTACTGAAACTCAAAGTAGAGCATAGATTTGTCCTTAAATAATAAATCTGACCCAAATTACTGTATCACCTTTTCAGTGGGGCAACTTTTCCAGGTCCCATTATAGTTACATTTGATATTAACAATTTTCCCCCACATTCTTGTATATATATATATTTATTAGTTTTTATAGGAATAGGGTGGGGTTGGGGTTGGGATTTGGGTTAGGGTTGGGGTTGGGGTTGCGGTTGGGGTTAGAGTTTTAACAAATAACATTTTCAATATTTAGCAAACAGCATAATGTCTGGGTTCATGTATTTAAAGAAAAAAACAATGAGTAATAGTTAATTATCATAAACAATATATTAAAAATATTAACAATTAATTTTGCCTTTTTCATGGTTGGATCTATATTATGGAAAGACTTGTCATTGGAACCAAGACTTGTCCTCTGGTCTTAAAGTTGATGCAGGAGCTCATCTTTTAATCAGAGCATAGACTTTAAAGTTTTTATACTGCTGGTTATTTTATTTTAGAGAGAGCTAATAGGGCAAGCAGCATATAACATCATTAAAGCCATTAAACAATAAATGTGTTGGAGTGAGCAATAGATAGAATTTCATATTTTATTTTCCAAAGAGCCAATATGAGTGAGGAATTAGGATTAGTGTAGCAAAGAAAGGAAATGAAGCTAGAATGCTCAAGTGACTTGGACGGAAGTAAATAGAAAAGATGCAAGAATCCAAATATTCCATAGCTGGACCTAAGGCTATCCAGCTTATAAAAGATATGGAATATACCAATTCTCAGAGAGCTTATGAGGGTAAGCTTCCATTGGAGAAGACTTGTCATTTATTCACTGGAGGCAGAAGATAAGATTTAGGGTATAAACTTAAATCTGGAGACAATAACTTGGCTTGGATGGACAATACTTAAGACAGACACTTTAAATGACCTGCTTGAATTTAAATATATCACTCTCTGAAATAGCTGTAGATTTGAGTAAATGGACTTGAGTATTTGGCCTAGATCTAATAATTTAAAAATGAATTTGCTGCAGATGGTCTATAGCTAACATGGTATTCCTCTATGCAGTATATTTCAAAAATATGCTTTCAAAAATGGTCTATTTTGGGAACTTATGCTCTTCATTTTTCACCCAGGAAACCAATTGCCTGTTCGTGAGGTAATTTTTAATTTTCCACATTTGAATGTCAGCAGTGAACTTATCTCCACAGACTTTTACATAGAGTCTTCTGAACATTCACAAAGTATAGTAGAGTGAGTAGAGTCTAACATCATGCTGCTACTGTTTTCTTCTTGCCAAGACTCTTGTTTCTTCTGAATCGACATCTGTAAGAGCTTAAGCTCAAGCAAGAGGACAAATTCATTCTAGTCACAAAAGAAGGTTGATGAATAAATGCAAGGAATAAATGTTGGCAATCACATCCTATTTATGAATTTATATACCCTATTTCAAGCTCCCCCTCCTAACCTTAGGAGAATTATGTCCTTCAAGTCCCTTGTTCCATTTCTTTTAGTCAAGATGGATATTACTCCTGTATTTTATAAATAAAAGCCTATGTTTTTGCATCATGAGCAGCTCATGTTATTTGGATTCCCAAAGCTACAGTTCTAAAGTGTTGTGACCAAAATTGTATTTCTATTCTTTATGTAAGCACTGTAATTGTTTGGTTATAATCTTGTAATCCCCCACTTTTTTTCCTCTCTTTTGATTGTTTGCTACATGGTCCATGATCACTGACTGATTGCTTCTTAAGGTTCCTACACTGATTTAATTCTCATTGTCAAGTTCCCAAACCCAGATATTAGAATGACTCTGCTGAAGTGAAATCAGTGAACCTCTGTTCTACTCATGATAATAAAATACACTAGAGAATTTTATAACATATTTAATGGTAGTTATGTTTTGATACCATTACTGTGAATAGAAAATAACAGACAAATGTGTCACTAGAGTTTTCTGGGTTTTGTTTGCATGATGCTTCTTTTCCATGAATTGCTAATTTTGCAATAATATGTAGACTTGGATGAGTTTAATTTAATTTTACCCATCAAGTATGTTGTTTAGACAGCACAGATTTAGGAGCAATTTTGCCCTTTCAGATGGCTAACTCACTACATGATTCTTTTCAAATCCTACTAGGAAACTCATTTTTCACTGTGAGTTTATCATAAACAAGCTTAACTTCTTTGTTTAATTTTCCCTATTTTACTGCATTTGGACCTTAGACTGGAAGCTTGCTCCTATGCACATATATCAAGAGGATAGGTTTAGATCTCTTTATATAAATAGATCCATTACAGTCTAACTTCAAGTCTGAACGTAGTCCTGAAACAGTCTCTGCTGCCCTGATGGATGATCTTTTATCGAAGAGAAACTGGATATCCACTATTATATTGATTCTTGATCTGCCATTTAGAATATAGAACACCGACAAAAAATTGATCATAAGATCTCATTTCAGCAACTTGATAAATTGAAAAATGGAGACCCTGGATTGCCTATTGGACCACCAGAAAGTCAATAGCAGATTCCTCCCTGATCCCTCACTGACTTTTGTTTTGTTTTGTTTTGTTTTCAAAATATACCCTCTGGCATGCATAGGATCACCAGGATCAGAATGCCTTTTTAATTGTTCAGATTTCTGTTCTTGCTCCCTCCTCCTCTTCCTCCTCCTCCTCTTCACAATGATCCTTGTTTTAATATTTACATTTTCTTTTCAGTTTCTTTAAAACTGTTAGTTTTTTTATGGCTTTGTTGAAGAGTGCTTTAATGGCTGTTTAAAAAAGTTTACAGTGCACAATCTGGGAAACAATTTTGCCCTTTCAGAGGAGATCTTCTAAACTGCTCTGGGCAATTCTGGAAGATCAGTATATAGCAGGATAATAAAGAAATAATAACTAAAATAAATATAAGTCACACAATCAAACCGCTTCCTCAGCATTATGTTATTGATTGTCACGCTGGAGCTTAAAAAGTACTGGTTATCCAAAATTAATGTTTTAATTTAATAGGAATGACTGCCTAGTAACTATGTTTATCAATATAAGTATATTTTATATCACTTATGGTATTAGATATATGGGTTTATAGACAATGGTGGCAAATATTCTTTTATTCTTTATTCACCAGGCTTCTCTTCCTTTGCTATTATAGTCTTTAAAATCATATTCATGATGTTCTGGAGCATCAATCTGGGGAGAGAATGGGGATTTAATAGATAGGACAGCTCAGCTCCAAACTGGGTATTTGGCTCATGTAAGCAAGGGAACTTGGAACTAAGACAAATTGATCACCAGGTGTATGAATATTAAACAAACCCATCTGTCATAATCATGGCAAAACGTTCCATGCCGCACATTTTTTTGGGTAACTTGCAGCATTTTATCATTGATATTTAAAGTTCTGAATGATCAATTAAAATCAATTGCACATAATGTTCTGCTTGCCTTCAGATGATCCCAGAGCAACTGAAGCATAATTTCTCAGTTGTTTCTGCTGTGTTCTTGTTCATTGTTTAATTTGAACTTTATCCTTGCAGCCTAGTAAAGGAGATAAGAGGATAAACAGCATGAGAAGCAAAAATAGCATGAGAAATAGCATGCTTTCAAAATAGTGGTGAGCCCAAACATAATTTGCTCATTGGCTATATACTGCTAGGGAAAAAAAAAGGCATAGACAATGTTCTATACCACAGGTGTCAAACTCGCCGCGTCATGTGATGTGTTGTGAGATATCGCAACTTTTTTTGCATTGCCAGAGCTGGCGTGGGCATGGCCTCCACATGATGCAACCGGCCCACGGGTCGGCAGTTTGACACCCCTGTTTTATACAGTAAAGAGAAACAGGAAGCTACTCAGAACTGATGACATACAATTCCATACTATTTATCAGTGAGTATTATAACACTGGATTGTAAATTTGTAGGCAGGCATATATTACTTTGCCTTATACAAAGTTGCTAAACCCCAGTACTGTTATTACAGTAATCAGTAATTGTCAATCCTTAACGACATACAATGGCTTCAGCTATCCCTGAGTCAAATGAGGCTGCTTGCAACTTGTTTATTAGCTCAGAATGGCTTTGCCTAGTGAATACTGCAGCTACGCTGGGTGTAAAAAGCCCACATTTAGATTTAATTTCTGCATGAATGCCAGGATCGGAAACAGGAAGATAATGGGAGGAGTTGAACTTGGTTGAGCAATAGAACCATACTGAAAAATGCTTATGGACTATTATCTGTTAATTAATTAATTAATTAATTTGTTTATAATCTTTCTCTCCAGAATAAAACATACAACAATATCAGTGACCAAGAAACTCCATGAACAGATCAATGACACTAAAAGTTGACAAAGCTATGCACCAGTCATAATTCCACACAAAAGGATATTGCTTGTACTCCAAAATCAAAATCTTTACTATATAGAATTAAACACTTTCCCAGGAAGCATGATTCATTCTGTCCAAAGATTGTGTCCAGATATTCGCCCTGACTCAGATTGACCGAGAACTGTCCGATTTCATGAGCTCTGGCTCTGAACTTAATCAGGCAGCCTCTGATTTAGTGGAATTTGGGTCAAACCTTTTTCTGAACTGGACCTGAATCAAATCATGGGGTAGATTCATATTTGTACTAATAATACCTCGCCACCTGCAGGATTCATTAAAATGTATCCCACCTGGAACAGTGCATTTGTTATCTTCACTGTAGACTTAGAATTATGCTTTCTACATTGTTTTCATTCAAAACTCTATTTTTTTAACAAAGTTTTCATTTTTAAAAAATCTGTATGGCATTATAATTTCTGCCTGCCCTAAGATCAGAAGAAGAGACCCTTATTCAAAAGACAGACAATGTGATTCATGAAACCATTGTGAAAGGTATGCCCAGGGAAAGTACAATTCCTCCTCACTCTTCCTCCTCCTCCTCCTCCTCCTCCTCCTTGCAAGGAGTATTTGTGTTAAATATGACTCAAAATTACTTCAGTCATCTTCTCCCTTGCTTTACAATAGTAATAGATGGGGTAATAACACATTTGATTATTTTGGGTTGATAAATTTACTGTTCACTGCTGACCACATTAATTTCTCTAGAGGCATCATGCAAAACATTTAATTAACGCTGATAGAATGCCCCAGAAATATACACAAAAATCTCAGTGCATGCTGATTTAAAAGAGGGATTATACTGTAGCCCGAGACTCCTTAGTCAAATGTAATCACTGCATCTTTTATGCACCCAAACTTTCACCTAAACTGCTGCCAAATAGTAAGTTTTCATGTGAGAGAAGGAAGAATTATTCATACATATAGAATTTATACATTAATATGTATTCTTAATTTAAATTAAAATAAATTATGATTAGATTAAATAAAAAGTAGCTCTTCTAATATTTCCACTCCTCTGGGTTATCCTCTGACTTGGTAGAAGTGGGCAAGAATCTCAGCCCTTAAGAGTTGTACATTCTTACTTCCTAATAAATAAGATGTCCCCAACAGATTTAGTGGGTTCTCCAAACTTCCACAGGTATATGTTCCTTTCAAGAAAGTTCTATATTCCATATATGGGTGATCAAAAGAGGAAGGGACCTGTTCAAAACCATACATTTATCTACACTTATAGGAGAAAGCAGCTAACCTCTTTTTTTGGGTGCTAATATAACATTTAATACTATATGAAAACCAGTATAATATTTGAGAAGATGTTTAGTTTATAAAAATGGTAAGAAAAAAAATAATCTTTGGGAATGAAAATTTTATACAGGGTGTCAATGTTTCTGTTACATTGGAATTTATAGTGTGAGAAGCATGGGGCATATTTCACTGCAAATGCTTTTTATCTAATAAGGGAAATGAAGGCAAGTCCATAAGAACTGTTCTGGGAAAAATATGAACCCCAAAATGTATACTGTACAATGGTTATTCTATAAAATCAGGTGTGCTATCCTGTATATGCCTATTCAGAAACCATTCACTGAGCTTTCAAGAAAATATTTTTTGAAATGAACACTTAGAGCCTTTGGTCACTTGCATTCAAGCATGGTAGAAATATGCCCTGGCAGTGCTTAATATCCTTCTTGTCCCCAAGTTGTCATTTTCAAGCAGATGACTTGGAGTTCTCCACTCTCCTTGAACAAAAATAACCCTTTAAAAAAAATCAACATTTAATAAATCTTCAATTATCCTTAACTGTACTGGGGTTAAAGTTGTGTTTCTCTATATTTCAGGGACAACCTCAAAATATATAATAAAATTACCTTAGAGAGAATTCAGGCAACTGTAATTATTGTGAAAAGAGGCAGGAGAGACAGGATTTGGTGAAATAATGTGCAAGACAGTTTTAGTTTTTGGCTAACTTAAAGATGACTACATAGCTCTTCAATTTAACATGAGGAAGGGCATTAAATTAAATATTGAAATAGTACATAAAAAACCAGGCAAATTGGTTGTTTCCACTTTCCCTATCCAATATCCTGAATAAAACACAGTCACTAATAGTTCTATAAAGTGAGGATAATATTTGAAATATTCACTGCTATTAGGAAGTACTCAATAGGTGGACAAAAATCCCAAATCCCATCCTGGCTGACTGTGTAGTGAACCATAATATGAGAAAGAATTGCAGAAGGTAGCAAAATAAAAAATGGATGGAAACTAACCAAAGAGAGAAGCAACCTAGAACTAAGGAGATTTTTTCTGACAGTTAGAAAAATTAATCATTGGAACAACCTGACTTCAGAAGCTGTGAATGCTCCAACACTGGAAGTTTTTAAGAAGAGACTGGACAGCCATTTGTCTGAAATGGTATAGAGTTTCCTACCTGAGCAGGGGATTGGACTAGATGAGCTCTAAGGTCCCTTCCACCACCACCACCACCACCACCACCACCACCACCACCATCATCATCATCATCATCATCATCATCATCATCATCATCATCATCATCATCATCATCTGCAAACAGAAATAGATCAACTGTGGCAAAAGAAAGCAAAGGTAATAGGTGCCCTGGGTGCCATTCACAAACAATGGGAGCACCACTTAAACACCATCAGTACTGACAAATCCACCATCAGTCAATTGCAAAAGGTAGCTTTGCTCAGGATAGCTTACATCCTGAACAATACCTCAAACACTATCAAATATCCAAATCTGCCTATCCCATGTCCTTAGGAAGGACTTGATAGGTTGACAAAAATGCCAAATTCAGTCTGAACATCTGGCTGACTTTATAAACAACTATAATAATAAAAGCTAGCATTTGAGATGAGGCAGTGGTCAGGGTTATATAAGACAAATCTATGTTTTTAAAAATGGGGAATTAAAACTTGAAATAGCTGCTATACTCTTAAAAGTCCTTCTCAGTTCATCTGTATAATGCCAGTGATTCTTGTTTTCTAATTTTATTATCTTACTTAATATATATCTAAACAATGAAGAATTACAAATGAACATCACAATAACATATGTACCAATGTACATACTTCAAAATTATTGCATTTTGAGCATAGAAAAGATGAAAGTCAACATTTTAAAAGCATTCTTTGATCACAAAAAGGTCAACTAAATAAGACTTTAGATTGTAAAAAACATAACTAATGTTTGTTAAAGTCTGAAGTCATTGATTAGGCAATATGGGATATTCCAATTCTCTATTCCAGATTGCTTGCAATTGTCAATATTATTGATTTTTTTTAAAAAAAAAGTTAATGGCTTTTCAAAGGCAGTTAAGGGTTGAAGATGTTAAAATTTTATTACTGTATCTCCCAAAATCTGGAATTCTCCAGTCCTTAAAGAACTTTAGATATATTGAGCTTTAATTGTTTCAAAAAATATTTATGTACCCATGGAACAATGTTTGTGGTCCAGACTCCAAATTTGGCTTAATAAAATTTGTTAACTCTTAGCTGTCAGATCTGCTTTATGCCAAAAAGAGGCAAGACCAAACAGCATGATTCCATATGGTCTAGGACTAGGTTTAATTCATTATTCAAACATTGAATCATAATGTCAAAATTAAAGAAAATGATTTAATAGCCACTGTATGTATTTCTGTGTTTGTGTGTGAGAGAGAGAGAAAGAGAGAAGAAGAGAGAGTTGCATTATTTATAAAATATTATGAACCAATAACTTACATTGTAAAGAAAATTTTAATTGCAATGTTTTTAAAGTTTAATAAAATAAAATAAAATAATTCCATGGAAAACATGTTCTTTAGCAATTCTTTTATACAAAAAAGTGGATATGAATCATTTGCCCTGCGAAGAATAGATAGCTAGAATAGAGGGTCCTATTTATAACAATGACAGTCATACAGCCCAGCTCCAATCCAGCTAATAACACAGTGGTGACAATAAACAACAAAATGAATTTATCTATCAGTAGAATAAGGAGGCTCAAAAGATGATAGTATCTCATGTTTATATTTCCTCATGCTAAGAAAACAGGAAGAAGAACAATGTGGAGATGATGCTTTTAAAAATAGGGAATGAACTAAATTCTCATTTAGCTCTTTGCAAATCACATTTTACAGGGTTGCTTTTATATTTTTAGAAGCAAAGAATATTGCTTTCTGGAATTATTCTGCATGGGAATAGAAACCTATCTTATGGTGGATAAAAAGTAATTTATCAAAAGAGAAATTAAACCTACATATTCAACAAAGTCCCTTTCAGGGTAGACAATATGAAGGAAAGAAATTGAGTAAGAAAATGTAAATAAAAGAAATGAAAGGCACGAGAAAAGAAAGAGATGAGAAACTGCAGCTAAGTGTAAGTTATACCAACAACATTCACTATATTTCCCTATACTTTTGCAAACCATTCTTGCACCATTTTTTATTCTTGCACTAATTAATTGTCTTTTTTGCCTTGAACTTTTCACCTTTCTGTTTCCTGAGGTGAACTGATTCTTACCCGGGCCTTCTCAGTCTTCCGTTTCTTTTTACCCCCTAAAATCTTCCACCACATATTTTATTTGCAGTTTGATCCTCCATATGACCAAGCCTCCTAAATGTCCCTCTTTCATACCGGTTATTTTCAACCCACTTTCATTTAGCTCTTGTTCATTCTTGATTCTGCCTCTTCATTATACCAAGTCAATTTCCCAACCATTCAACTTGACTTTTATGTTTCTCCTGACATACAATACTATGGTGTTGCTTCCATCAAATAAACTGAGCACAAACACATTATTAAAAATAACCATTTTGTTTGCTTCTTCGGGCAAACGTTCATTGCTCACAACCAAACACATAGTATCCACTTTCTACCACTCTTTGCACAAACTCAAATGTCTCCATACATACATGCATCTTAAATGTTTTATCAGGATATATAACATTTTATCTACTGGCTCTCCTTTTTCACCATATATCTATAAATTCATGCAATTTTCTCTGTCAAGTACAATGTTTTTTGTCTTTGACGCATTAATTTTTCAATGTAATATTCACTGCCAATCTTGGGTTCTCAGCCAAGAAAACGACACACATAGAGCCAACTCAGATCTAGTGTCATCCTAAGCATTCATTAGGCTTTTAGTCAGGGCTTTTTTTTGTCATAGAACACACTGGAACAGAGTTCTGGCACCTTTTTTCCAATGGATTTTCCAGAGTTGTGTTCTTTTCCTATTGTTTCCCTTCCTATCCTTGTTTGTTTTTGAAAATGCCCCGCTGACGGTACAGTGCGAGCGGGGTCCCCTCTGGCACTGTCTGCTTCCTCTAGGAGGAGCCATGAGGCACCGGAGCACCACAGCCAGAGCATGGCTTGATTGGCTGGGTCGGACCATGTGGTATGGAAGCCGATGGTGGCGGTGGGAGACACATAAACATGGAGGCCATCTTTCAGAAGCGGGTAAACGAGCCTTTTGCCTTCCCTTACAGAGGGTGGGGTGTGTGTGAGGTTAAAAAGAGGCAAAGTGAGAGGAAAGAAAGACGGCTGGCATGGAAGCTTGCCCGACAGTGAAACTTTGCTGTTTCAGTTCCTTGGGCAGATCAAAGGCTGGGATGTCTACAAAAATCTCTTTTTAGTCTTTTATACTTTACATTCAAACTGCAGAGGGGAAGAATAAGAATAAAGTAAATGTCTTGTGATTTGGAGGTATTATTATTATTAATAATATATATATTATGTATTGGTCAAATGTAAAGGTAGACCTATAGTATGAGGTTTAATCAGATCTATTTATTAAATTGGGTTTAACCTAAAGGTAAATTAAAAGTAATCTGTTCACTGACAAAGTTTCCACTTTAATTGTTTCAAGTCAATATCTATATTAAAATCCAAATGTAAATTTTTCCACCTTGCTGGACAAGTTCTTAAAAATAATTCAATCTTTTACAAGCAACCAAATTTTGTTTTATTGGGCCAATTTCATTCCACATAGAAAGCTGACATTTCCACTCATTAAACTAAATGGGTATGCCAGTTGTAAATGTCCCAAAAGATTAATAAAATGCCTTCTTGTAATTTAAAGCCACACAGTGCATGGTAACATTAATAGTATTAACTTAACAAAACTTGAACAAAATCCTAGTCTTTTAGATACACTAAAAATTGAAGGTTTTTTTTTTCAATTACAAAGGTAAACCTTGTAGGGTAGGCAAGGAGGGTTGTATGACTTGTGTGACTTCCAACATCTTTATTTTATTTATTTTTTTACAAAAAAAGCACTGCTTTTAGCTATGACACATCTCACATCTTGCTCCTGACTGAACTATTCACTAAGTATTCTTTATGGTCTTTCGCTCTGATTCTATCATATAATGTCAGGATAATAATTTAATAGCTTAAACAGCTTATGTAATGATGTAATGCAATGTAAGATGGATGATGCAATAATAGGAATGACTCAGCAGGTGTGTGTATCCCTTTAAGAGCCTGAGTATAAAAGGGAAGGCTTTTGCTGTTGTGTTCTCTCTCGTCCATTACCTGCTGTAATTGCTGTATAATGGAGTTTGCTGAATGACCATGTGCATGTATTTTGTTTCTAGTGTATATTGTAGATAGTGTAATATAAACCACCATTTAATACAGACCACTGTTTACTGTATTTACTCCTGGGTTACCTCAGCACAGTAAGACTGTACCTGCTCTGACATATAACAAACTTATTGTATTCAAAACAAAAGCCAACCTTCAATTTCATATTAATGCATAATGACCTATAAATAAAGTTTATTCATCTTATCATATACTTAGGTAAAGATAAATGTTCCTCTGCCTGTCATGTTCAATTCTAGGGGGTAGTGCTTATCTTCGATTCATAGCTGAAGAGTCAATGTTGTCTGAAGACACTTCCATGGTCAAATGACCAGCATGACTATACACTGAAAGCACCCGGAAGACAGTTACCTTTCCACTGAAGTGTTACCTATTTATCTATTTGCGTTTACATGCTTTTGAACTGCTAGATTGGCAGGAGCTGGTGCAAGTAACAGGAGCTCACTCTGTCACATGGTACTTATATCTCAAACTGCCAACCTTCTGGTTGAGAAGCCCAGGGTCTTAATTGTTCAGCCACCACGCCTCCATCATATACTTACCTTGCATAAATAAACATGTACTTATTTCTTAACCAACATCTTCCCAGACTGGTTAACAAATGAATCCCCTGTAACTTTTTTATTCATCTGTTTACATTTCTTTAGAGTATAGAGTAAACATTAACGTCATTATTCCAATTCATCAGAGATTGATGCAGCCTTCACACACACACACACACACACACACACACACACACACACACACACACACACCACACAGCCAGTCTTTAAATGAACCACATCCATCTTTAAATATTTCTCCTAGTACCTAGAGATAAAGCCTTACTGTTTTTCAACATTCTTATAGAATCCAAGACTTCCTTTCTATCCATTTTCTTTGGTTTTTTTATAGCAGCAGCTCCCAACTTTTTGGGCACCAGGAACCAGTTCGGTGGAGAAAGGTTATTCTGTGGACCAGAAGGGGCATGGTTTTGTGTACTGCCTGCATCCCGCAGATGGGGCTTTGCTTGTTTGTGCGATCCGGCTGCTGGCATGCCATGAACTGGGGGTTGGGGACCCCTGTTTTATAGCAACCTTATCAGTTGCATTCTTTCACATATTACGGTCATCCCCATACAAATATCCTTTCCAGTATTTCTTCACTTCCGTTTCATCAGCACTCATTTCATCCTTTTTATTTTAAATTTCATTTACTTGCTGGAGGCGTGTTCTCATCCCCTTTCAGCCATTTTTCCCCCCCATGAAAACCACTTTGCCTTTTCTTTGTTTCTCTTTTAGTTTTAACCATTGTTTCTTTCTTTCCCTAAATTCTTTGAACTATCTTTTCCACTATAAACCCACAATAAAATATTTTTTCTCATTCTGCTCTTTTGCAATGCTCATTTACTTTTATGCCCTTTTCCCTCATCAATGAGAAGAAAAGCAGATTGCTGAGGAAATTCAGAAGTTTTTCCTCCAAAAGTGCCATCATAATTCAAGGTCTATTCTTTTTGTACATGCATTGTGACATTAAGCAGATAAACAAAAGGGACAGAGCTTGCAATGCTCCACTGCCATATTTCCATGGTCATTTTAACAAAATGTTGTGTTCCATGAACACCCCAGGCCAAAGGTGGGATTCAACCAGTTCGCACCAGTTAGGCAGAACCGGTAGCTAATTTTTTGTTGCCCAGGCCCAGAATGGATTTCTGAAAGCGGCATCCACACAGAGAACTGGTTGTTCACATATTTGAATCCCACCACTGCCCCAGGCCCTTTGATCAAAGGAAACTGTGGCTCCTTGTATCAATCTCCAACCCACTCCAAAATTATTGGCTCTTTTGAGTGGCTTTGAGATTTGATTAGTATTCCAAGCCCAGAGGTTCATTTCAGGATTCTCTTTTATAAAGATCAATTCTCTTTATTAGGGAGATTAATTAACTATTAGTGTTATAGGAGAAAGGATCCAGCACTTAAAAAGAAAAAAAAATCACCATGCTGAAATCAAGGCTTTTTCAGATTAAGAAAAAAATATATATCAAACATCGCTTTAATTTGAACTCACAAATGACAGTTTATTTTAAGAGAGTTTGCATAAAACAGGAAGTTAATTGTGTTCCAACCTCACTCAAAGGCTGTCGATTGAGAGGATTGTTAAATTACTACAATAATAATGAGGCAGACTGGGTGAAGGAACTGCCTCCCGCAGTCAACCATGTTAATTACCTTGCAGCTGGGAGATCAATTTGCATATGTGCTCTTTGCATCCCATCAGGTGTAAGAGAAACCACTGAACAGTTGCAGGAAATAATCTGATCTCCAAAATGTATGGCTAAAAGGTAGGCTTTGCCACACCACTCCACTCATTGTTCCCTTTAATTTGTTCTCATCTTAACAGTCTCTGCTTATGACTCCTGGAACCTTCACATTAGCAAACAGAATCTCATCAGAAGCTCCTGTTCTCCTAATTAGATATCAAAGGGAGGTGAGCCTATAACCTAGATGGTCAATGAGAAGCAAGACAATTACATTCAATGGCATTAGATGCTTTTACAATGGACTTGGATGGCTAATAAAATTGGAAGCTATTTAATGGTTATGTAAGGTCTGCACGCTTCTTGTTTGGTACAGATCACAGTTTTATACATTCTCTCTTTTAATGTTGTGCCTGTGCTGGGTTAGATGCAAGGAATATTCCATGGAAGCCTGTACTGAATATTCTTCATTCCTTAGTGAATATCATCTCTAATATAGATGGGAAAGAAACAAGTGGGGGAAAAATAAGTTCAACATTCACTTGCTCACACTGTTTAATCTTGTTGTTTTATATTATCTTATTCTTAGAGATAGGATTTCAATCATACGCTCTTGACTGCGATCTTGATTATTATTATTTTTTAAACCTGCCATTGCATTGCTTTGTTTGAAATTACAAAGTTGTGCCTGTTCAGGGAGGCATTTGCAATGATGCTTCCAGGATAACAGTGCCTTTTTGATAACCACGCAATATTAATAATGTTCATAATATTGATGAGGCTCTAGTCTTGTATTATTGCAATTATTAAACTGCTTTCATTGCAGAAGGTTTTATAGTTGTTTTTGTCAATTGTTCTTGGCTTCACTGAAAGGAAAAAAAATATGAAAAACAAATTATTTTTATTGCTGGTTATGGTAACTATATTGACAAGAACATTCTGGTCCTGTCCTAAAATTTATCATGGCTTCATTTGTCAAGAAGATAAGAAGTCAATCTGATCTCCCTCTATTCCATGAAATGTTGAATGAATAGAATGATATTGCCTTAAGGAATTGGATGAACAACCCTGATGTATTAATTAAAATAATTTTCTATTATGATTCTACCAGTGAAACTCTCATGGAAGTGATCATCACTGATGCATGTTTAATTTTGCTTTTGTTGATACTACTACCCTGTTACAATATCAATTGGTTGCTTTATTTTCAAAAGTGTGAAAATACAGTAAGTGTTCTTATGCTGCTTTGGAGCCAAAAGAGTATAATGTTGTGTGTTATATGGATCATATATTTTATTTGATTTAGCGATCGAGATACAACATTTAAATGAAGACGTATGATGTCAGAAGTAAATTAAACTGGCTAGGATGATTACACAATCTAAGATTTAAGGTAGGGATAAAATCTTTCATGGGAACTAAAAGGAAATGAAAGTGCCAATTTTTCTCCCTGCTCATAACCTACAGTTATGTTTAAGTATTTTTTTTTTTTTTTTGCAAAAGTGAGAAGTAACGGTTATAAAGCTGGGTACTTTCATGTATGAATGCAATATGTGCTTATTTGATAGCCAAAGTGGGATTATATTTTGGAGAATATTTTACACAGGGTTCTTAAGACTTCTGGAAATATTAAGGGGAATTGTCACAAAGGAATTGATCAGTCTCCTTCCTTTATAATTATATTCTGCTTCAAACAAGCCAGAAAACTGGGGGGGTGGGAAACACAACTATTCTTTCTGGCAATGTTCCAACAGGTTCCTGACAGAATCTTTATTGCTCTGTCTATCTTCCAGTATTTTTATTGTCAAATTCTAGAACACCCATCCAAGTGAAGAAAAAGGAAGACATGGAGGAAAACAAATTCCGCTCCAAAGAAATTATTTTAAAAGCATCATTGTAATAACATTGAAATTAGGGTTTTCTTTTATTATGAGCAAATATAAATTATAATTATGTTGTTTTTTACTATTAGAATAAACTATTAAGATTTCAAATAATAAATCTATGCTTATTAATTAAATTCCTATCCTACTTTTTTAAATAAAAGTCATGTCCAAGATGACTGTCAGTTGTGGTTATTTCAACTGTATCTTTGAGGCAAAAGGGACAGAGAGAAGAATGCCTGCTAAGGAATTTAAAGCTGATGAGAAATGTGCTCTTTCAACAGAATGAAAGTATATGGTTTGAAACATTGCCAGTACTTTGAGTTTACAACTGATGGCTAGTGAAGCTGTTGTAACCTGAGAATTGTATGTCCTCTCTAATTGTCAGGTACAAGGAACCAGAAACAGTATGAACAGCTGACCAGTTTGGTATGTTTATTGTTGGTCACCTATAAGCAGGAAACTCACCAAACTAAAGCACTCACTACATAACTACTAGATAAACACTGAAGTTTGAGGGAGGATCTCCCTTCAGCCACTTCCTCCCCACAAGCAATTCAAGGCTAGTCAGCCATTTTACTTCTCCCCTCAGCGCCAGATTCTACCACATCAACTGGACCTCTTCAATACCTTTGCTGCAGCATTATCTAAAGTTCAAGCTCTTTCACAGAACAGGCCCAAAGAGGTACCATGTCAACTTTCTCTAATCCATTCAGGAGAGAGAGAAATGGCTTAGAATGATCATGGCCATCATTTCATGACAGAAAGTGTGAAATAGCAGTTAACATTTAATAACAGTTAACAGTTAACCTTCTGATCTCTCCCAACATACCAAGTTCTAATAAAAGACAAAACAAATGAAACAATACTACTCTTGTTCTCTAGGTAGTACAGATCCCCTGTTAACCAGAATTTCCTTATTTTTGACCTGATGGATTATATAGGTAAATAGAAAAGGTAGGAACAAGGACATTTTTTTTAAAAAAATCAGATTTTTATATTACTATATGTATAATTGATTCAATGTGGTCTGAATTTAGGGCAAATAACTAAACAAAGTCATTATCAACATACAAAGTCACAAACCCTGAATTTCAGATAACTGTGCTAGTAATTTTATGTACATGCCAAATAAAATGGGACTCATAAATAATCCTTGTGCTTTTGAAAAGGATTCCAGATTCCTATTTAAAATTGCTGTTTTAAGTTTGGTCCAGCCAAGCTTTCCTCCTGCTGATCCATGTTCATATTTAAGCCAAACTTTAATAGATTTAGTAGTTCATCTCATTCAGGAAATCTAGAGTTATGGTCCCACTTCTAGCATTTTTTTCAGAAGGAAAATCTGAGACTAGAAGTTACTCAATGGAAGTGTTGAGTTTGGTCTTACTCATGGTCTTCTTCAATATCTGCTTTAGACTGGACTGAATTGTATCCTCTTTTAAAGAAGAAATTTATCACTGTGTATGTCCACTTAGCTAACCTCCATTATTTTATAAGCTTAGAGGAACAAGGGTCTAGCACATTCACCTTATCAAAGTGAAAAATATCCATTCGGCACAAGCAATCTTAAATCATCTGGACCTCTCTTAAGTATGAGTCACAAGGGAATACAGATATGTGACTTTATCCGCAAAGTAAATAATGTTATCAGTGAATTTCAAGAATTCATAGCTATGTTCCTCAAAATACTCCCCAAAATGAAAATAAATCTTTTTATTATTTATAAGCAAATAACACATTTTTAAAAAATCTACACCCAGATTCACACCTAAGCATTCAGCACAAAATAAGAACAATGAAATCTCACAAGGCATGTTCCTATTTTCTCATGATAACATGGCAATATATTCCAATGGAATTAAGGTTGTGTGCTTCTTAGTGAATCATGCAAAATCCTTGAAATATTGACAGAAGAATTTAGGACAGTTTTAGATTTAATTTAAAACTTTGGTTTTAATTAGACGAGCATTTAAACTCCTACTATAAAGTAAGAACACCATCAAAGTAAAAGAAAAAACATAGAATCTTATTATTTTCTTCAGTTTCCATGTTAAATTATCACAAATAATGTTAATTATGACATCTTGCAGATGGCATGATTGTTGGGTGTGTGGAAGAGAATCAGGCTGGTTTGTATAAATCATCTGATTTGCCAAATTAATCTGATTTGATTATTTGAATGGATTCATAAAAATCAATCTAATTTGATTTGGATGTTGGAACTAAAATGGTCCAATTCAGCTTCCAAAATTATTATTATTTATCTGCACATTCTTAAGTTATCCAAACTGTTCACATTTATTTTAAGGTATAAAGTACAACTCTGTGATTTAACTTTCCAATTTGATTTGGAAAGTGGATTCAACTTGGAAATTAAATTATATCTACAAATCTGATTTTCATAGAGTCCTAATAATTGATTCAACTCTATAATATGTTTTTGACTTATATCAAATCTGCTCTTCTCTGCAGTTCCTCTCTAAACTCTTGAGGGCATTGCTGTGACAAATGCTATCAACTGCTACTAGACAAGCATTACAAAATAGCCATGCCAAATAACTCTTGTACATTCTCATTCACAACTTTACATAGGCATCTTATTTAAATAGTATGAGTTGTGGATGTTAGATTAAAGCCAAGTTTTCAAACATTCCATATTTAACATTAATGATGGAGAATTATGTATAATGCCTTCATTTTCAGATATCTAGTCATTAAAACTATTTATGTAAATAATTAACTATTCTGAAAATTATTTCAGCGACTCTCTTCCAAAAGAAGTGTGTGTATTGGAGGGGTGGGGTGGGGGCAGAGAACAGAATAGAATTCTTAGTAAAGGATGAAATACTTCAACAAACACTGATTATAATGGGGTTTGAATGATTTTAATTAGAGGGTGAAATGCACTTTAGATCACTTTGTTGATCTTGGCAATTTCAATGCTAGCTTTTAGTGTCTGTGTTTTTCTAAAATTCTTGTTAAAGTATATTTTTAATTGTCCTACAAAATGCCTTTCCTGAGGCTTTAAAATGCCTCTTTGGCTTTAATTGCAAATTCAGCTTCAAAATAAACCATTCAAATTATAGTCAGACAGTGATATAACCCTCAATGGCAGGACATATTACACTGCATTAAAACTGCATGGGGCAGCCCTGTGTGAAGATATCCAACATAAACTTTTGATAAGGGGAGAAATGTCAGAGAATCATATGATGCATGTTTGCTGTTGCTTCCTTTTGAATGAATTTCCCTTCCCCCATCTAGAGAATTTTAAATACCTTTAAATAAAACCAGAAAGCAAATGATAACAAGTGGGAGAGCCACTTTACTTGAATAATTATTTTTTTCAGGCCAATAGTTACAGAATTCTCTTGGTAACATCAAATTAGATCAGTTTTTCACATTCCCACTGTTGCATTATGAATGGAGGATGTAGGCAGAATCTCAAGAAAACAAACAACAAACCAAACCACAGGCCACCCTTCCTTTCCTATGCTAAAAGCAGAATGTCAGTCAGTCTAATTGACTGTAGAGATGACCTTGATAAAGGAGTGTAGGAGCCAGTAAGGAAAGACAACCCCTTAATCAATGACTCAGTAGAAAACATGAGAAAGAAACTCCCCAAAACCAGTGGTGGGATTCAAATATGTGAAGAACTGGTTCCCTGTGTGGATGCCGCTTCCAGAAGTCCATTTGGGGCCTGGCAACAAAAAAATAGCTACCCATTCTGCTGAACTGATGCAAACTGGCTGAATCCCACCACTGCCCAAAATTTAAACTTGTTTTTGGTATGAGAGGGGGCAGATGAAAAAAATCTAACAGGCTGTTAAGATTTTGTCATTATATTCTACAACAATACCATAGTGTTTCAGCAGTCCTTGTGGTATCTGATTCCTTACCTAGCCTCGTGAAAGGGGTGACATCAAACCTGACAGTCAGTCAGAGTTTCTCATTGCTCCCTCTCAGAATAACCCCAAATAACCCCAAACCAAAAAGAATCAAGGTGGGGTTATTCTGAGTTTCTCTTTCATGCTTTTCACTTTCCCAGGATTACTGCCATTTCTCCTCCCAATGGCTCAACCATTCCTTCATCAAGGTTATCTCTACATTCCTTTTCAGTCACAAAGATTGGGCCTTTGTCCTGCTAACCCAATGTATTGTATCTGAGTTCTTAAATTAAATTAAAATTATATATATGTAGGCAGCTCCTACTGATTAGAATGAATGTTGACTGTCTAACTTGGATGGGTACAATCAGGGCTTTTTTTTGTCATAGAACGCCCAGAACGGAGTTCCAGCACCTTTTTTGGATGGAACCTTGTAGGGTAGGCAAGGCGGGTTGTATAACGTGTGTGAGTTCCAGCACCTTTTTTTTTTTTTTTTTTTTACAAAAAAAGCACTGGGTACAATATTATTTATTTATTAAATGTACTGTATATGCCACCCATCTCATTATCCAAAGCCAATTCTTATTATACTTGAGTGAGCAAACCAAGATTCAAAATTGTTATGCGCATCAAGCTCACTTAACTTTTTCCCTTGATCTCGTTAAGAAATAACATTAAATCTTGGTTTAGCATTATGAGAATGGACTGAAAAATCCTTGGGCATGTGTTTCTAGTTCTACTATAGCACTGAGATCATTAAAAATATAATAAATGTTTATCATGTCTAAAGTTTTCTATTTCTAGTCAGAGAATTGTTGAGTTCTGTTAGAATCTAGATTTATAGAATTGGAAGGGAAAATGTTGGCTTTTGAGTTCAAACCCCACTGAATGCAGGAATTCAGATCAAAGTATCCAAATCCAAATTAAACTTAGATGAGTGTCTAGCCTTTGCTTGAACTTGTTAAGTGAAGAGGAGTCTACCACCTCTTTGAGTAATTGGTTCCCCTGTTAAACTATCTTTGCTGTTAGGATGATTCTAATCCTATGATCATCATAACTGCTTTTCTGTGAACCTGATCTAATTTCTCTGAATCCTTCTTCAAGTGTGGAGCCAAGAACTAGACACAGTATTGTACTCAGTGCAGTATTTAACAAAGCAGAGAGATCTGTAAGAGAGATCTTGGATTCCTAGTGGACAATCAATTAAATATGAGCCAGCAGTGTGCTGCAGCAGCCAAAAAAGCCAATGCAATTCTAAGTTGCATTAACAGAGGGATTGAATCAAGATCACATGAGGTACTAGTACTGCTCTATAAAGCCTTAGTAAGGCCACACCTAGAATACTACATCCAGTTTTGGTCACTATACTATAAAAAAGATGTTGAGACTCTAGAAAGAGTGTAGAGAAGAGTAACAAAGAAGATTAGGGACCTGGAAGCTAAAACATATGAAGAACTGTTGCAAGAATTGGGCATGACTAGTCTAGTGAAGAGAAGGACCAAGGGTGAGATGATACCAGTGTTCCAATATTTGAGGGGCTGTCACAGAGAGAAGGGGTCAACCCATTTTCCAAAGCACCTGAAGGCCAGACAAGGAACAATGGATGGAAATCGATCAAGGAGAGATTCAACCTAGAAATAAGGAGAAATTTTCTGACAATGAGAACAATCAACTAATGGAACAGCTTGCCTTCAGAAGTTGGGGGTGCTTCATCATTGGAGGCTTTCAAGAAGAGACTGGACAGAGAATTGGTATAGGGTTTCCTACTTGAGCAGGGGGTTGGACTAGATGACCTACAAGGTCCCTCCCAACTCTGTTATTCTGTAAAACAGCATAGGATGGATTGATTACTTCCTTGATTTGGAATTCCTGCATATGTTGACACTGCTTAAAATTGCATTTGTCTTCTTTTGTAGCCACTTCAATAACTTACTTATATTCACTTTGCTATCAAATATTATTTCAAAATCTTCTTTACAAATACAGTTATGAAGCCAGGTCTCCTTCACTATAACTAGGAAATTGATTCTCATTTGTCTATATTACTACATTCTATTACTTCAGTCCATTTCTCTAATGCAATGTTTCTCAACCTTGGCAACTTTAAAATGCATGGACTTCAAATTCCAGTATTTCCCAGCCAGGCTTGCTGGCTGGGGAATTCTGGGAGTTGAACTCCACACATCTTAAGGTTGTCAAGATTGTGAATCACTGCTGTAACCTATCATACTTATTTTGGCACCTTCAATATCCATCTTTACAAATTCAGTTAAGTATTCTTCCACTTCTTCATCTAAATCATAAAAATAGAGAGAAATAAAGGATCCCTCCCAATATTTTTCTCTGATTTGATGGAGGAGCACTGAGGAGCACTCTCTGAGTACAATTTCTGAGCCAGCTGTGTATCCACTTAACTGCGGATTGTCATACTGCCCAGCTTGCAACAGTATTTTAGGAAAATGTAAATCTATCTAACGATGCTATTGCTCATGGATGCCTTTTGAGCACATAATTTACTCTTACTATTTTAAGTACTCACATGATTACTATTACATTTTTGTGATCAAAATAGCTGCCAATATGTATGAGAAAACCCACTTTCCCACTTTAATAGGTACAATACGGCTGCGCAGTATTGGTACCTCCCACTTGTTTTCAGTTGTGTAAACATTTCAGAACTCTTTCTTCTTCCCACCTCCCCACACACCAAGAAAGTTGTTGCTATCAGGTTGCATCATTATTGCCAAGCAGATACCAAAGAGTTTTCCTTTTTGATACAGTAAACTGACCTTGTGGATTATGCTTATTTTTGCCCCGAAATCATTTTTTTTCCTTTTCTCAGTTATCAAGACTGACTTGCTTTCTGAGTAGTGTTGATAAGAATTAGTAAAGGAAACAGTGTAATGTTGCAACAGCAAACATCTGTTTAAATATGCTGTTCACTAGAAGGTGGAGGTGGAGGAGGAAAATTGATATTTATAATTCATTTATTTATAATATCATTTTTTTGGTAAATAATTTATAAAACTATGGGCAACTAACAAGATTAAAACACAGTTAAAATAGAACCTGAGTGGGCATAACAGGAAAATAGAACCATTTTTTTTCCATTCACCCTAATGAACCCAAATTTCCTGTGGATGTCCTGCTTATATAATATATTTCAGGAATGTAATAACCTATGTATTGGGGTTTTTTTTTGAGTTTTTTTAAAAAATATATTATTGAAAAAGTACTGATTCTGCCCTTCTGTAAGGCAATAATGTACTATAATATTTATTATTTAAGGTGCAATTCATGGGCCCTTGTAACAATGAAATTCATCCAATAATAATGGATTGACTGATTTTTGAAGCATCACCAGGCTTTAGTTTCTGCATCAAAGGTCTGAGCAGTTCATTCTGTTGGATGTCATAAACATTATCAACAGTTATTTAATGCCATCTATCCCTGCAAGAACCAGTGGTACATAAAAAAATAAGTTTCTCTTTTAGGACTGAATGTCACAGATTGGAAAAAGTGAATTGGCTCTGAGAAAGTTGTGTGATAACATTCTTGTTAGCACTTGGCATGCCACAGGACTGGATAAAGATGATGACAAACAAATCCTTTCCAAAAAGTTTGAGGAAAAGGCAGGTTCTTCTTTTTGTCTAAGTTGTTTTGCCAGATGTGGATATTGTCAGCTTTCTTACTGAAGACCGGTTGTCTATTCACTCAATATGCTGAGGAATTCTGGGAATTGAAGTCCACCCACCTTAAAATAATCAAACTTTGAGAAACACTGACTTATAATGGCAGAACAGTGAAACAGATGCCAGAATTCAGCACACTAATAGTGATATTTCCTATTCTTTCTCTTTTATGTATCTCATTGGCTTTATGTATCTATTTCTGTATCTCCATCAAACTAAAATCTTTTAATTCTCCCAAGGCATTGAACTTTTCATTATAATTTTCAGTATCTGTATCACTATGTGCCCTGTTAGGCATGCTTCCTAGTCCCACCCAGCTGACATTTGTTGTAGCATGGCCAACCTGCCAGACTGTATTGGGTAGATAGAAACAACTGAAAAAAGACAATCCCTTAGGTAACTCTGTCCCAGGCAATGTAGGGCTTTAAAGCTTACAGCCAATACCTTTGAATTGCACCTGAAACGCAATTGCACCTGAAACCAATGTAACTCATGCAGTAATGATATTACATGTGTCAAATATTCAACCTTCTGAATACTTTTCAGGGGCAGCTCCATGCTACATGTAGAGTGCAATAATCTAGAGGGGAAGTCACAAGTGAGATTCTGTGAGCTGAGCCCCCTGGTTCAAGTATGGGTACAACTGGCACATAACCAAAGGTTTGCAAAAGTCCTTCTGGTCATTTTTAAAATAATTTTGAAGAAGAAACACTTAAACATCTCATTACCCCTTGTCAAAAACCATAGTCCAATACTCTTACATGATTTTGCCCCACCTTTACTGGATTCACTGATGCATGACAATCCTCAACCATTATAAACTTCAATTCCATCCATCCACAGCAGTTGTAGGGCCTTTAAGACAATTGCAGTATCCACTTCATAACAGCTTTTCTTAGACTATATACACCACATCTAGACTTAGCTGGAAGAATATTGGAAAGAAGCCTGCTTAATAACCTATTTTTGCCTATTTTTAAAAGACTTTGGAAATAATGTTCCTTTGCTAGATACCTGATTTTTTTCTGTTATAGGGTTTATGCTGCCAAGCAATTTTTGAACTGTAATTAATTAAAAACCCTCTAGGTTTTAAGGGGGCAGTTTAGTATATTGGTTAAAGAAACTGGGAGATCATGAATTCTAGTTCCACCTTAGGCACAAAACCAGCTGTGGGACTTTGGGCCAGTCACTCTTTCAGAACTGGAAAGCAGGCAATGGCAAACAACCTCCAAACAACCTTACCAAGAAGACTGAGGGGATTTTCCAGGCCGTCATTAGAAGTCAACAATGACTCAAAGAGACATATGCGCATGTATGCACACACACACATACACACAGGTTTTCTGGCTTTTGCTATACACACCAGAACAAGCCCTGGTAGGAGGTCTGTGATCATGTCTTTCATTTGTTGTTTTGTTCAATGGGTGAACATGACTGAAATCACTGTATACCAGAGCAACAGTTTAAATGGAAAGGAGTGATCTCTCTAGTTGCTCCATAGAGCAAAATGCACAGATGGTCTTGTCTTTGAATCTATTTTTGTACAAGCTTAGTGTTTAAGCCCTTTTTGCTTGTTATGGGAACTGCAATTCAAAGATTCCACAATACAGTAAGATTGACTACAAAATACACATAAGTGGAAGATTCCAAGACCTTCTGGCAGCTGGAGGTTCGTAAAAACAGGTTCTGCCTCTCTACAGCCTTTGCCACTTGTGAATTTGACCTACTACCATAGGATTGATCAGGGAAAAGTGAGATACATTTAGCATGCTGGGCTATTCTTCTAAGTGTCACTTTAAGCTGCACTTTTCACATTACTAGGTATCACACTCTCTTAAATGCATTCTGTCAGGAAAAATGGTACTATTTACGTCATTTATCTTGGAGCTGTTCTTTTTTCAGAGTCATAACCTTGAACTTTTCAGCCAAAACATACTATTCATGTACTTGTTTTTCATTGTTATTTTAATCCTTCTATCCTGGTCTTTTGGGGTTGGGTTGTTGTTGGGTTGTTTTTTTTTTGATACTGTTTGTCTTCTCAGGAAATATTTAACTTACTTGGTTAAAATTAGACTTGTTATGTAGAGAGAGCGCTAGGCTACTGGAATTTTCCCCTATAAAGTTAACTTGATCTTTATCTTTATTGCTTAATATCTGCAACACAAACATAAATCTGCAGTTTTGTGGCCAGCTTAGACCTAGAGTACAAGAGAAGCTGAAATAACCAAATGGAATTGTTTCTTCCTCTCAAAAATGTCTTTGGTTTGGAGTTTCTTTATGTGGTATCTCATTAGTTTAATGCAACCTTGTGAACTGTCCTTTGGGGGAATGTTTGTACATTGGACCCTCTTTCTTTTCTATGGTGTAATATTTGGGGGGGGGGAGGGAGGATGTCTCTCTGTGTATATAGCAAGAAAATTGAATGCTGCATTATAGCAATTAGCATATATTACACAGCTGCCAGAAGGCCCTGGAGTTTGGTGGCAAACTTGGATTGCATAAAAGTGGTTAGGCTGAGTCTAGAGCAATTATTTATGATCATTCATTTCCAGGGGTGGACTTGCTATATCACATATTTACAAATTATTGGGGAAATGTTATTGCGCCACTATGGATTCCGGAGATTGAAATAAATGAATTTGCAAAAGTGATTTGCAATCATTAACTTCACATAGCTTGTTCTCTAGACACTTGTAACAGAATTAAAATGATGAGAATGCAGACTTTATGGTGTCCAGCTATTGAAGAATTGCCCAATTTGTCCAGTCTTTCTTGATAATGACAAAACTCCTCTCTTCATCAAATGAATTGGATAGGTTCTTTGTTGGGTTATTGTAGTTATTCTTTGCCAAGAAACTTGCATTAAAGTAGCACCCTTTAAAAGAAGTGGTTATGGACTGGTAAAATACTGCTTTTCCTTAGTTCTATAGTGTAACAATTCCTCTCACTATACAAGACTCTACATACTGGTCCATCTATCAGCTAGAATCATTGTCAACAACTTATAGTCATTATTCAATAATATTGTCCTATGGTTTCTTGTTAGTTAAATCCTGTCTCTTTTTAGGTATTAATGATACATTGGCCTTCTTCTAACTCTCTGACATCTTTGGTTTGGAGTTTCTCTGGGAAAGATAGAGTTCATCATGTTTTGTAAAGGTAAAAGATCATCCTCAAAACATTATTTATAATAATATTATTTATAATAATAACCTGCTAATCCATCTTTCTTATAGCTTCAGAAATTTCCCTTATTGTCATAGGTATTTATTTATTTATTTATTAAATTTATATC
Organism: Protobothrops mucrosquamatus; assembly: GCF_001527695.2. NCBI lineage: Eukaryota > Metazoa > Chordata > Lepidosauria > Squamata > Viperidae > Protobothrops > Protobothrops mucrosquamatus. The sequence goes on from NW_015387409.1 coordinate 180,269, forward strand.
CCGCCCTTCTCCTTGCGGACTCAGGGCGGCTGACAATCGATTAAAAATACACCAAAACAATTACAAAATTAAAATTAATTAAAAAGAAATATTTAAATATAATCGAATTAAAATATGATTAAAACCCCTCTAAAAATTGCCCTAGGCCAGTCCCGCTTGTTGGAATAGCCATGTCTTAAGGGCGCGGCGGAAGGAAGGGAGATCAGGGATCACCCTGATCTCTGGGGGCAGCTCATTCCAGAGGGTGGGAGCTCCCACAGAGAAGGCCCTCCCCCTTGGGGTCGCCAGCCGGCACTGTCTG
>NW_015387409.1:182779-190329 GCF_001527695.2 Protobothrops mucrosquamatus
ACACCACCCTCTATTAATCCCCCAGTCTCCTCCCTCACCACTCCGCGCCCCCCAGACTGGACTGGCCTTGGCCTCAGAGAGGGCTCCCCCAAGTCCCCTCGGGCCAACCCCGACCCCCCTAAAGACCCCGAACCCCTTAAAAATTTATTAAAAAACCCCTTTAAAAAAGCCCTCAATTTCAACTTCCTTAGGTCTCTTTGTTCATTATTTCTGTTCCTCTGTAATTCTCGGTAAATTTTGTTTCTTTAGATATTCATATATTTTCTTCAGAGAGATATCACTTGCTTTATACAAACTGGAATAATAGTGATGAAATGCTTTTTGTATGGCTGCATTGTCCATTAATAGAGTATCTCCCACTTGTAATTTCAATATGATTGTCTTTTTCTTTTCATAATTTACATGCCACTTCTCTGGTTTATTTGCTAATTCATTTTTTTTTGTTCTACGTAATATTTTTATTTCCATTTCTCTTACTGTTAGCATACGTAATTATTTTTTTATAAATTGAATTTGTTGAAAAGTTATCTTCCCTGGAAATTTCTTTTAATTTCTTTTTTTTTCTTTTTATTTCATCCAAATTAATTTGCATTTTCTCTTCATTCTTCTTTTTAAGTGCACTATTATATTGTATAAAATCACCTCTAATAAAAGCTTATTGTGCATCCCAAACTATCCTTAAATCAGTACCTTTACCTAAAATATTTTTTTAAAAAATGTTTTAATTTAGGAAATCTTTCTTATTTAGTCACTTTCCATACAAGCTTATGAAAACCTTTACACTGAAATACCACCAAAACTGCTGAATATTAAATGGCTTTTAAAACACAATCATTGTATTCAATTAAATGTTTTTAAGTCAAAACAGCTCTGGTAATATATATCTGTGAGGATTTTATCTACAGCTAGCTACTTTTCTGTAGTTAAGTCAACTATACGAAAAATATTCAGAGTTAAAAGTGGCTTCTATCATTTATACTGACAAGTTATCTTTGAATATCTCCCAGTGATGTCTTTGCTGACTGGAGTTCAGAGTAGAAAGAACTTTAAGGTTTCCACATGCCTCAAAAATTTAACTTTAGTCTGCTAAATTTTCAAAAGAAGGACTTAAGAAGACATAATTTGATCACTTTTTTTTAAAAAAAAGGGGAGAATGTAAAGTTGGAACCTTTTTTTTAAAAGAAATGGTTTATTGTTCATTGTGAGCTGATGTCCTCCCAACTTTTTTAAAAAATGTAGAAAGCTGTTTCACTTTCTTAGGAGATATGGAAGATCAGCAGCCTTAGTTACACATTCTACATTATTAAATATTATAGCAAAATCTCTTCCCCCTTTCATTTCTTAGATGCAATTCTGAGGGCCTTTTGAATCCTGAATGAAAAGCAAAGAAATATTTTCCCTTTTAATGTCATATGAGAGGATATTTGATAAATGTGTCTCCATATAAAACAACTGCATCCATTGTAAGTTAAAAACTGAAGCTGAATATTCATCCAAACCCAATTTGGCTTTGCTTTGGCATTTTTAAGCATGCCTAATATCTTCTGATAAGGGTATATTTAAACTGAAATAAGAAGTGGAAGTATATCGGATGAGGATACTATAAAGTGAGAATATTAGGGTTTTTTTTGTCACTAGTCGTTGACTTGGAAATGGTAAAATTGAAAAGCACCTTCAGATACCAGTTGCAGAAAGAAAGGCTTACTTCTGTTCCTAAGTTGGTTTTGGAAGAATGAGGGAAAGGAAGGGGAAGGGGAAGGGGAAAGGAAGGGGGAAGTCTCTGTTTCAACACAAATTTGAGAGGATATCATGAAGAAAAGGATGATGAGGACTGGTTCGAATAGAATGATTGATCCTCTCTCCTTTTATCTATGATTGGGCGGTGATTATGCTGATAATGGTTTGAGATGGAGAATAATACCTATCCTTCTAGAACAGTGGTTCTCAACCTTTTTAATGCCGCGACCCCAACCGATCGTAAGTCGAGGACTAAACCGGTTGTAAGTCGAGGACTAAACCGGTTGTAAGTCGAGGACTACCCAACCGGTCGTAAGTCGAGGACTTTCCCTACCAGGGAACGCCACACATGCGTGGTTCCGCCCCCTGTGCCGGCCGAGGCGTAGCTGGCAAGCGGCAGAGACGGAGCAGGCCGACCACCAGCTGGCCCAGCTCAAGGGAGGTAAGGCACCCGCTGGAAAAGGGGAAAAAAATGGTGGACAGCCTTGCTTGGCAACCCCCATGAAATGGTCAATCGACCCCAAATGGGGTCGCGACCCATAGGTTGAGAACCGCTGTTCTAGAAATTACTTGACAACCCCTTTTAGAGACATTTCCTTACCTAATCAGAGAAACAGAATGATCATAGGCAGGCAAAAAAGAAAAAAAATACCACTGAGAGTGGGAGTAATTCTCCAGCTTTCCCATTGACTTTGCATGTGGGAAACAGGCAGGAGAGAGTCAGAAATCACTCCTTCACATCCTACCCAACTGACCATGGAACTGTCTGCCTCTTTGAGGGAGAGAGAACAAAGGAAGTCATAGACTATGAGGAAAATTTCACTTCCACTGGCCAGCTTGGTATGTCCCAGGAACTCACCCATCAACATTTAGTGCCCTTAGTTAGCCCTATTGTACCAACAAGAATGGCTGAGTTCTTCCCTCATTGCCCATTGCCGTTAAGAAGTTTCAAATTTCAGTCTTCATTCCAAAGCGGTCAATTTCTGCTCTCCTATTGGACCTTGATGCCAGCCAATTGGGTGTAGTGACCAAAGGGAAGTGGAAAAGAGGGTGGGGATATGGTTGTCCCATCTTCTCTTGAGCCACACATCTTACAGATTCTGGAAAGTATATTCGTAAGTCATGGTGGTGCTAAAGTGACCACAAATTCCCTAAATTTCATTCCTGCAGAAATTATGAGTCCTCACATTCTAAAAGTTAATCCATTTGAATTTTCTTGGTTCAATAAATGTTGCTGTCAATTTTTCAATTTCGCCTAATTGAAGGGTATAAATAAACAGACACAAGAGTTTTAGTAGTATATACATAGATACTTAAAGGAACTATGAGAGAAACTGAGTAAATATGTCTCCTATTAGTCATTAGAAAAGAATTGAGAGATTAGCTGAGTTTTCTTGTACTGAGTGAATTTTGCCCTTTTACTTCCTGACTTCTCATGAGTATTTATAAAGCTAATTTGCAGTCACTCTATTCCAGTCTGATGTGCTTCTGAATGACAGCCTTTTAGTTGCCCAGTACATTTTTAAATGGCTGAAATCTTATTGATGTATTAATTGTTAAATGTATAACTACATACTCCTGGCAAATCTCAACTCTGCCCCCCCAAAAACATATTTAATTTTGAACCTCTGCAGATACCATCTAGAGATATTTGTGATGGTTTCAACAGATGAAACTCTTCAAAAGAACTTCGAGGCATTATTTACCTTAAAGAATCTTTTATTCGAGAAACAAAGTATCGGCACTACATAGTTGAAACCAAAAACTAAATTCCTCTCCCATGGGTACAAAGTAACAAAGCACAATTCCCTCCTCCAATAAACAAGTCATAAATCACATTCTCCAGTTGGCTTGAAGCATGGGCTTTTTCCCCAGTTCTCCAGCCTGCCAAAACTCTATCAACTCTGAGCCCAATGACCTTGGGCTCCCATGGCTGAGTTATTATTGTTATGACTAGGTGGACTCTCATCCACATTCCCCCTCCCAGCATCAACTAACTCTAAAAGCAATAGAGGAAAATGGTTGCATTTCCATCTGTTGTCAAAGCAAGAACATCCAATGTTAGCAGCATTGACAATATTAATATGTGAAAGATGTTACTTATGAGAAAGTTTGTTTTTACCCAAAACTGAACCTACATATATTATGGAAAATAAAGGTATGATTCTTTCCAAATGTTAAGTTCCTGTTTGTTTGAGGTCAGAGTTGAATACAAGTTGATCTTAGTCAGGTCACTTCTTATATTATTGCCTTCTCCTAGATGAACAACACATGGTGTCAAGAATGAGGCTAAATATCTGCACAGCAGTGATGACACACTAGAGACCTAGCCTGGCCAAACCAACAATAACAAGAATGTCTGCTAGGTTGCTGAAAGAAGAAAGTATCAGTATTGCTGCATAGTCAAACCATGGAGAATTAGCACAAGCCCAATCACAACATTACTAAGTAGTCATTATACAATAGGTGTTAGGTGTTAGCTGAGTAATGACAGCTTCCACAAAATTTTGTTTTTAAAACATGGATGCTCTGGGGCCATCTTCAGAAATGAAGTTTGTAGAAGACCAATGGTGGACACTTTCAACAAAGATTTATTTTATTTATTTATTAAATTTATAATATGGTGCAGAGCAAGAAATCAAACAAGGAAGATCAACTGGCTTCAAGCAAGAAAGATCAATCGGCTATCATAAATATCAGAAAATGGCATTCTTATTGAGAGTGGACAGAGCAGTTGTTCCTGAAGTGTGTAAAACCTTTCCATTTACGAATAAAGATAGAAGTAGGTTTAAACTCCAGTGGCAGAAATATGATTCCACTTGTGCACTATGAAAGATTTGTTTCAAATCATGCCTACAATGAGAAGTTTGTGAGGACTGAAGTATTTATAGCAGATCTGAAACTAAGGTATAAAATCTTTCAACTATGCTATGTCAGCTGAATCTTTGATTAAAAATCAAATTGTTTGGGGCATAAGAAAATGGAGAGTATCAGAATGCTTAATTAGGAAGGCTGATATCTGCAAAATAACAGAAATCACTCAATCATAACTGAAACTTATGGGACTCAGCAGTGATAATAGACTGGTATTGCTATCTTCCATGATAAAAGCTTATAGAAAGGAAGGAGTTAGAAACATGGTTTTGGTTTTAACAAAGGAACCAGCAGATAAGAAAGCTTGCAGATGGGGCACATCTTACAGCCAATATGGTATCAAGCATGATTATAACCATTCTACAGCATATGGCCAGAAATGTCACAACTATGGAAAGTATAATTACATTTTTCCCATGAACACAATGGATAATGGCTACCTGCTGCATACATATCATGTATATTTACTCCCAGTCAACAAAATGATGCTGACATTTTAAAAGTTTGTAGTGGAAATTGATCATAAAACCCTAATCACCATGTTGAACAGAGGATTAATTAAAATTTTGCCAACAATACAGTAGCTAACATTGGCACTTTGAAATGTGATTTTAGCTTCAATTCTAAAACAAAGATTGAGTAATAGTGATTTTCTATTGCTGGGGGAGGTCATTTGGTGTCATTTATATGGTGAGGATATTTAACTATACAGTACATCTCTGCCCTCAGTTGACCAAGTGATGATGCCAAGATCCTTTCCTGGTACCTATAAATTGTGGGGATCTGGATGGGGAAGAACATATTTAAGATAAATCCTGACAAAGGCTCTATTACGGTCATAAATCAAGGACCAGCTGCTATACAATGTAACTACCTTTTAAAACCATTGAGGAGAAACCAAATAAGGCTGATGTGGTGCATAGGAGCTCAAGGCAGGGTGCAGCACACATACTCAAGCTATTTATTGTCTACTGCACTGCTCTTTTTGAATGCCAGGGTTTTTAACCAGTTAAGTGGTCTTTAAGCAGGTGCAAAAAGTAAGGCATGTGACTTTGACAGATATATATGTATATGTTGCCTATACAAAGGGGGCTGAAGTATTCTTTAGGCCCAGAGAAATAAGATTATATTTGGAAGCAACTCAAGCAAACTCCTTCCACCCAATTGACTAATGTATAAAAGGGAGGGGAGATTCAGATTTGCAAGGTTTTGTTATCGCACCCGATTTCAATAAAGTATAGTTTAAATCTTTCTGTGGAGTTAATAAACTTATCCAGTCTACCTAGAGAGGTTGTCATCAATAAATCATTTGACAAATATATTATTAATCATACGCTGTTGTACTTAACCAAATATTAATTCATTTATTATGTGAGGTTGAAAGAAAGAATAACACATGTGTTTTTTAAATATCTTTATTAATTACTTTAGATGTGTGCTTAATAAAATAATGCTGTATAATGCAGATAAACTAGCAACATTTTCTATTGACATGAATTAGGCAATTTCAATTGCAAAATGAATAGAGTATGACTTTGATGAGACAAACTACTTATGTCAGTAGTTTAATTGTTGGGACAAGGCAAAATACTGTTCAATATTTTCCTCTGCTGATCTACTTTAATGATGACTGTCCTTTCATATCTCATTTTCCACTAATATTTGAATGAATGAGGCTTATGTGAATGAATGCTTCTGGAAGGGGAAGTTCAGAAAATTTGTGTTCAAAGTTGACAAAAGCTCCAAATCTCAGTTTAAGCTTTTTTTTAGACAATTACCATCTATATATTACTAAAACTCTTGTGTCTATTTGTTTGTAATCTTCAATTGGATGAAACAGGGTATCATATAGTAATACTTTCTGAACTCAGGCACTCCAGAATAAGCTAATGTAAAGAAAGTGCCCAAGACCCAGGACCCATTACTCTTGAGGAATTGAAATATGACAAATTGTGATTGCCTCAGTGCCTCCACACTGCTGCAATAGGCTAAGTTGATGTAACCATCATCGGCATATCCTCAACATCTTTCTCATTCCAGTCTTTTCCCTCTACCTAATCAGCTGGCAGCAAGGCCCAATGAGTGAGCAGTGATTAGTTGCTTTGGAATTGAGCCCCAAATTTTGAAATCTCGTAATGGTGTTGGCTATGAGGGAAGGATGAGGGTGCAACATGAAGGCATTCAGGTGAGGTAGGGCTGGCTGGTGGAAGTACTAGTGATGGATAGATGAACCATCTAGCTCCTTGGAGGGAGATGATCCTCAGGGACATGCCAGAATGGGGAGTAGGGGTATGCAGTTTTCTTCATGGTCTATAGCTCCCTTGGTTTCCCTTTTTCCCCAGCAAAGTGGCAAACAGTTCTTCAGATCAGCTAAGGAGAAAAAGAAGGCCTCACTGGGTCATGAGGGGAGGGAAAATGGCATCAGCCATGTAGAAAGAAGAAGTCAGTGGGGAAGCCAGCAGGAAGTATGAACTCTTCTGAGGTGATAACAGCACTGTATACCTCAGGGATGGACATTTATTTTATTTATTTATTTTTAAACTTATATGCCGCCCTTCTCCCTATAGGACTCAGGGCGGCTCACAGCATATTAAAACACACAAACACCATTCCCCATAAAACCAATTAAAAACCAAATATTTGTCGCTGTATAGTTAATTAAGATTCGAATTAAAATTATCCCTATTTAAAATTCTCCCTAGGCCAGACCCGCTTGTTGAAAAAGCCATGTCTTGAGGGTGCGGCGAAAAGATAGGAGGTCCGGAATCGTCCGGATCTCGGGGGGTAGTTCGTTCCAGAGGGTGGGGGCACCCACAGAGAAGGCCCTCCCCCTGGGGGTCGCCAGCCGACACTGCTTGGCCGACGGCACCCTGAGGAGGCCCGCTCTGTGGGAGCGTACCGGTCTGTGAGAGGGAATCTGTGGCAGAAGGCGGTCTCGG
>NW_015387409.1:190827-195225 GCF_001527695.2 Protobothrops mucrosquamatus
ACAAGGACAGAGGAATAACCCCTGTCCCGGGCCCTCCAGAGATCATTGACCAACGTGACCAATGCCGTTTCCGTGCTGTGTCCCGGCCTGAAGCCCGACTGGTATGGGTCTAGATAGTCTGTTTCATCCAGGTGCCGAGGGAACTGCTGCGCAACCACACTCTCAACAACCTTCGCCGCAAAGCGAAGGTTGGAGACCGAGCGATAGTTGGCCAACTCGTCTGGATCCAGGGAAGGCTTCTTGAGGAGGGGCCTCACTACGGCCTCCTTTAGGGCCGCTGGGAAGACACCCTCCCGCAAAGAAGCGTTAATAATTCCCTGGAGCCAGGCTCGTGTCCCCTCCCGGGCTGCCAGTACCAGCCAGGAGGGACACGGGTCTAATAAACATGTGGTTGCATTCAGCCTCCCCAAGACCCTGTCCACATCTTCAGGAGCAACAGAGTCAAACCTCTCCCATACAACCGTCTCAAGACCTGCTCCCGTCTCCTCCCCCTGGGCCAACCAGTCAGAGTCCAAGCCTTCCCGGATCCGAGCGACTTTGTCATGCAGATACTGCGCAAAATCCTCGGCCCTCCCCTCCAGGGGGTCCCCCCCTCAATTGAAGGAGAGAGCGGGTCACCCTGAAGAGGGCGGCCGGGCGATTATCTGGTAAAGTTATGGCTACAATCCATTATTCCCATAGGTTTGAAATTTGACAAACTAAATTTTAAATGCTCTGTGCCAGTTTCTACTAGGATAATGAATGAGGAAGCCAGAAAGGTCTTCTTGTGCTTTCCAGTTACAATCACCCACATAAAATTATTTTGCATCAATTATCTGCCACTTATTTGAAGGCCAATAAATGTAATATAGGAGACACATATTACATAGATGAAACAGCTACCTGTCATCTTCTTGGTTCTTACCTTTTCGTACAGTAACTTTGTGGAAAAGTGACTGGAAGATATTAGGTTCACTGTACACCCAATAATCAGCCGGCAATTCATTTGATTTGGTAGCTTCCAAGTGATACTCCTATAGGCAAAAAATATTTCATTAAAATAGAGAAATCAAAAAGAATCTCACATTGATGCAAGTAATTGTGTTGATCATTTTATTTTAACCATAGTAAAGGTATCTGAGAATTCATTTTATATTTTGCTTTTCATTTTATCTGATGTAGGTAACTTGATATTCTATCCTTTAAGATGTAGATGAATTTTTGCAGCTCTAAGTTTTGTCCAGTCCTCTAATTTAGGCTTTATTCTGCAAAAAGGCTGGAGTAACATTGTTGATAAATATATACTCCTGAGAGTTGAACTTAGATAGATAGATAGATAGATAGATAGATAGATAGATAGATAGATAGATAGCCTTTATTGTCATTTTTTTTTACTGTGGGCACAATGCCACACATTAAAAATGAAATTTAGTTGCTTGCTCTCAAAGTGTACTCTCAAAATTTGAGAGTTAATACTGTATGGAACAAAACTATGACTGAATCTGGATATTCTGCTTCAGATACCAGAAGCCTCCTCCCAGAAAGTAGCAAAGAAAACAGGTCGTGAAGAGGATGTGTAGTGTCCCAGACAATCTTGCGGACCCTGCTCAACTGACTGATATTTTTATTACATTCCTGATTTTGAACTAGCTGTATTTTTCTGTTTCAAGCAAGTATTTCACATAGGATGTCCTCTAACATTAGCAGTTGTACAGGGCTGAACAGAACTAAGGAGAAACTTCCTGATAGTTAGAACAATTAACCAGTGGAACAACCTGCCTCCAGAAGCGGTGAATGCTCCAACACTGGAGGTCTTTAAGAAGATACTGGACAGCCATTTGTCCAAATTGATATAGGGTTTCCTGCCTGAGCAGGGGGTTGAACTAGATGACCTCCAAAGTCCCTTCCAACTTTATTATTATTATTATTATTATTATTATTATTATTATTATTATTATTATTATTATTATTATTATTATTATTATTATTATTATTATTATTATTATTATTATTATTATTATTATTATTTTAAGAGGATCCCAGATAGGAGATTTAGTTCAAATTTAGGAATTTTGTACTGACAAACATTTGTGAGATGTTAAAACTAGATATTTACTTCACAGGAAATAACTTATTTTTATTACTTAGACACCTACCATTTGAATTGGTAAGATGTTAGTTGTGTAAATGTTTTACTGAATTGGGTCAAATGGAATGTTTGGTTTATTTTCAAGGTTACAACCTATACAAGTTATTCTGTAGTTTGTTTTGCTGACCTATACTATTTAATTCTTTTATTACTCAAATCGTTAGAGTTGGATTCAGGGATCCATTAAAAGAAATTTATCACACACTTCCAGTATAAAAAATTCATGGGTGATGTCTAAAGTTGATATCTAGCACTATCTCTCTCTTCATTTTCCAAGAGAATTTCCTGTTTATGAGGAACAAATGGCAGTTCTAACCAAAGCAGTTGCATCTTGAAATGCTAATGTATTTAGGCCAGAAATCATTAAGTAGTAAGAAATTATTCCACTTAATTGAGACATTTGAGACACTCTTTTAATTAGCTCAGAGCATGTTTAACCAGTTTTGAATGGTCATAGAAAGAGAAATAAAATATATCACTGAGGAAAAAAGGTAGCTGTTACTGATGTATATGTAACTGTTGGTGGTGTGCCTATGTTTAGTCTATGTCAGAAAATAAAATACATTAGATATATGTTCTATAGTCTGGTTGGACTTTGAACCTCTGTTCAATCTAATTTTGGAGGAACATTATACCAATGGTACCAAGAATCATTGGTGGCGGTAGGTTTATAAATATGGTAAAGAAATATGAAATCACCAGAAAAATGAGAATGATAATTACTGGATATCTGTGTGGTGTGTGTATTCCTCAATTTTGGGTCCTCTGCCAGAGATGTGGGTGTTTGATGGTGGTCTGCATCATCTCAGCTGTTCCTAGCACTGTATTCTTCTAGACAGATAGCTATGATGTGGTTCCGGGATCTATTGGAGCCATTCTCTCAGATTAAAAAGTCACAGTGCCAAGTACTCCTATTCCTATTTTGGCTTTTATTTTCCACATCCTCTGCCACTTCTCCTTCAGGTTCAGTTACTTCCCCAGGTGCTCATACTCCTTCTTCCTGATGTTACTACCACTTGGCATTATTACATCTATCGTAATTGTAGGTTTTTATCTACTACCACAATGTCTGATTAATGGGCCAGTACCTGCCTGTCTATCTGGAAGTCCCATAGATCCATATTAGGTGTAGGAGTGAATTAATGTCTCTTTTACTTTGAGCATATAGCTTGATGCCATCTACCCTTGAACTTGTATCTCTATCCAGTTCTTGTGATTATCTGACTGAAGGGATTCAAGCCTATGAAGAACAACAGAAGGAACAGAGCATCATCTTGGGATATGCAGCACTTGATAGCTAGTTGTGTGAGCATTATTGAGTTGACTTCCAGTGTGGTCTTCCACAGTTCCATTGAGATCTTGAGGAAGATCCTTAGTGTCATGTAGCCTTTGTATAGCACCAATGTTTTACATATCCATGTGTGTGGCATTGAATCATAGATTTTCCTGTAGTCAATCCAAACTGTGCTCATATTGGTCTGTCTAGACCCTGACTGTTCTATGAACAGCTAGTGTTTTGAGCTTCTGATGTTGTTCCCAATGCCCATTTGAGCTATGTTCATGTACTGGCTCATATGATCCTGAAGCTTGGTGGCTTGTACTGTTCGGTTTCTTCTGTTGGTGGCTGTGCTGTTACTGTATTGTATACAGTAGTTGGGAGTATATCTCGGATGGTTCTTTGGAGAACAGGCCATTTATCTTATTGGCTTCTGCTTTAACAGTCCCTAGGTCTTGGCTTCCGGTGGTGACAGCTGGCATCGCATGGCGGCTTTTTTAGCCGCCCGTCCGGGAGCGCATCAAAGCTTGAAGAGACAGCGTCTGACAGCTGTCTCTCGGCTAGGAACCTCGTCCCTCGGGCAAAGAGGGAGAGGTGAGTGAGTCCGGATAGGGCTAGAGCTTCCTTTCGCCCTGGTTTTGTCTCAATTCGGGGTGAAAGATGTTAGCTCGCCCGGAGCCTGGACATTCTCCGCACCCCAAGACGCCTTCGCTCCTTGCTTGTGGAGCGAAGCCAGATGCAGCCCCCACCTCTGTGATCGAAGGTATTTGATTTAAAATTATAAACAGACAGAATTGAACAGGAGGCTGGAATTGTAATGGATTTATTGGGACTTTAACTTTGAAAATTATCAACATCTTCTTTATTTACTGAGGATTTAAAGTGAGAGAAAATGGCTGCGGATCTGCCGTTTCTCTGGATTACTTTCGCTTTTCACTTTTACTCTCGTCTGGCTATCAACAGGATAAAGATACATTGTTGCTTCTCCGGTTCT
>NW_015387409.1:195429-219107 GCF_001527695.2 Protobothrops mucrosquamatus
TTTAAAGTGAGAGAAAATGGCTGCGGATCTGCCGTTTCTCTGGATTACTTTCGCTTTTCACTTTTACTCTCGTCTGGCTATCAACAGGATAAAGATACATTGTTGCTTCTCCGGTTCTGGAAAGTTTTAACCACAATGAATTTATGATGCTTACTGATTGGTGATATTAATATTGTTACTCTTTTTGATGATACTTAAAATTTGAAGAATGGTTTTAAAATGGCTCTGGAACTGAGGGAAAAAAGAAAGAAAATGTGAGAAAGTTTTTTGAAAATGCCTTTCTCTTTGATTATAAATGATGTACAAGATGCTGTGATGCAAGTAGTTAAGCAATATAATGAGGAAATCAAAGATATTTGGATGAAGAAATTGGAAGAAATGGTGGCTTTTATTCTCCAGAGATTTATAGCAAAGGTTGAAGAAGATGTTATGGAAATACTTCAAAATGAGCAAAATTGTGGAGATTTGGAAATTGACAAGTCTGAGAAGCTGGGAAAGGAAGTGGTAATAGACTTGGTTATGATTTTGGTGTATTTTCCTGGTGAAGTTTTGGGGAAAAAGCGTTTATATGGAATTAATCTATGGGTCCTGCATTGGAGAAAACCAACTGAAGATGTTGCTGTTTGGGTCTTTGGAAAAAGCTTACAGGCTTACTACTTGCAAAAACTTCAGACACGTTATAAAACATAAAAGGCATAAGGCGCAAAAGGCTGAAGGCTCATTGACTGTGACTGATTTTGTCAGTAAAAAATGAAGTGAAAAAGAATGAAAAATTGGGAAGAAATGTAAGATGGAGAGTTGGGAAAAAGGAGTGTTTTTGAAGCTTATGTTTTTAAATTTTTGGATTAGTAAAATATTTGTTGGAATTCAAGATGATTAAGGATATATATAAATATAATTGCATTATTTTAAGGATTTAAAAATAAGATATTAGATAATTAATGTCATATATGTATGCAATTATATTATTTTAATGAATTTAAAATTTACATTTGTTGGTATTAAGGCGTAAAAGGTTGAAGGTTTACTGATTTTGACTGATTTTGTATGTGAAAAAGAATGAAAAATTGGGAAGAAATGTAAGAAGGAGGTTGGGAATAAGGAATGTTTTTGAAGTTAATGTTCTTTTTAATCTCTTTGGATTAGTAAAATCTTTGTTAGAATTTAGGATGATTAAGGATATATATAAATATAATTGTATTATTTTAAAGGATTAAATAAGAAAAATAAGATATTAGATGATTAATGTTATATATGTATGCAATTACATTATTTTAAAGAATTTAGAATCTGTATTTACTGGGATTAAGATATTTGAATGATTATAAGAGAATTGGTAGAGTTTACTTTTTTAGAGGTTTGGATTTGGGGAAGATGGATAATTTTGTTAGTTTTGAGTTAAAATGGAGGTTAGTTTTTTGTTTTTTGTTTTTTAATTATTTGAGTTAAAGTTTTTTTTTTTTAACTGATTGCTTTAAGAGGTGTTGAATCCTGTGTTAGTTCTGGGAAGTCGGGGAGGGGAGGGATTTTAGGGAAATTATAAATTGATGTAGTAAATAATTATAAGTATATAACAGAATTGTAATAATAAGAGAATATCCCCGGCAGGTTTCCCAAATTGCACTCGATGTGGTGGTTAGAAGGTGAAAGGGATGTAGAGTGGTAGGAGCGAAGAGGAGAGGTTGTGGGGTTAGGGGGAGGAAAGAGAGCGAAAGTGGATAAGGGTGGAGGCAAGGCGGGACTGCCGGGAGTATTCGGAAATATTTTGAGTAAAAATCTTTTTTCTTTTGTGGTGTTTGTAGATGCATCATTTGTATTTGTTGCTTAATGCAAAATAATAAAAAATTTTATATATAAAGAAACAGTCCCTAGGTCTTCAAATGGAGGTAGGCCCTTCTATTTTTTCAGTAGCCATGTTTTATCTTTCATCTTCACACCCTTCTCTTGTTGTACCAGCTGACTAACCCATCTGTGAGTTGCTTTGATCTTAGCCTTCAACCTCATTTGTATGTCTATGTATGTACTGCTATTTTTCTTGATTGTGTAGCCAAACCTCTCCAAGTTTACAATGACTATATCATATTCCAGTTCATTGGTTTTAGTTAGGGATTGTAATGAGGGTTCTATTGCCATTTTCTAGCATATTATCTGATGGTAGTTCTCCACTGAGCTTCAGTAACTGGTCTCAAGGGTTGACAGTAGCTTTATCCATGATTTTATGCCTCATACTGCTATGCTGGGGAGGCAGTGACATTCCAGCTTCAGGTATTGGTTGGCTGACTGGCAAACTGGCTGAGGGATATACTAACACTGGACTTAGAGTTAAAACCTGAACTCTTCTTGCTGGGAATAACGACAGAAAAATATGATAAGGGAACAATCTACCTGCTGCTACATATCTTGACAGCAGCCAGGCTTGCCTTTGCGCAAAAATGGAAGAGTAAGGAAATTCCCACAGAGGAAGAGTTAATACATAAAATATTAGCATGTGCAGAAATGGACAGGCTCACAATGATACTAAAAGATAAATGTGGATCAATTTTTTTTGAAACCTGGGATAAATTTTACCATTGGAGGAATTTGAAAAGGACGGCTGGGATTAAAGACGAATGTTAAGATAGAAATGTATGTTATTTTAGAATAGATAAGGTATATAAAATTTAATGTATATGTAGAGATAATGAATTGATTGTAAAATATGGTATAATCTGATAAGAATGTATATACTGGAATGTCACGTCAAATCCAATGGTTTTTTTTAATTGTTTTATAAATAAAAAAAATTAAAAAAAAAGGTATTGGTGCATATTTAGTTATTTTTCTTGATTTTCTTAAGATTGGGATATAATGTGTAGTTGAACTATCTCAAGTTGTGAAAGCAAGTTTCCTGTAGCCAATGTGTGTATGTAGGTCTTCTACCCATCCATAGCTCCCTCATATGTTTCATATATCCCCTCTCAATAGGTCTATTGTTGTAACAACATTCCAACAATTCCAGGTTCTCTTGTCTTCTCCATGTATAGTTTGTTATATTAGCCCACTTAATGTCAAATTGTCTTAGTTCCCCAATAACTGGCATGGATCTTGCTAATCCAAATGACACCTGAACACATCAGAACACTATTTGGTTGACCTATATGGTGACGGACCCAGATTGGATCTTTTCACTTGCCACTGCCTACAGTACTTCCTAGGGTTGAGAGTAAGTGACTGGCCTAAGATCAGCTAGATGGATTTGTGCCTAAGGCAGGTCAAAACTCAATCAATCAATCAATCAATCAGAATAGAGCTGGAAGGGATCTTGGAGGTCTTTTAGTCCAATCCCCTGGTCAAGCAGGAGATCCTATACCATTTCAGACAAGTGACTGTCCAGTCTCTTCTTAAAAATATCCAGTGATGAAGCACCTACAACTTCTGAATGCAAGCTGTTACACTGGTTAATTGTCCTCACTATTAGAAAGTTTCTCCTTAGTTCCAGGTTGCTTCTCTCCTTGATTAGTTTCCATCCATTGTTTCTTGTCCTGCCCTCTGGTGCATCGGAGAATAGGTTAACCCCCTCCTCTTTGTGGCAGCCCCTCAAATATTGGAATACTGCTATCATGTCCCCCCTAGTCCTTCTTTTCTCTAACTAGCCAAACCCAAATCCTGCAACTGTTCTTAATATGTTTTAGTATCCAGGCCTTTAATCATCTTAGTTGCTCTTCTTTGCACTTTTCCCAAAGTCTCAACATCTTTTTTGTAATGTGGTGACCAAAACTGAATGCAGTATTCCAGGTGTGGTCTTACTAAGGATTTATAAATTCATGATCTCCTGCTTTCTATCTTGGTGCCTTAACCACTACACAAAACTGGCTATGTACATGTACATATACATGTTGCTTTGTTTATATTGGAGAATCTTTCTTAGGTATACAGATTGTGCATTTCCTTTACCCAAAGGCTGTGAAGCTGCCTCACTTTATCACAATTAAGTGAGGGCTTATGAAGTCCCATTGGAATATATGCTTAGATTTGTAAAGGTCCAAAATGTTAAGTCTTCTGGTCCTCCCAAGTAAACCAGATTCGAAACACAACTAATTCTTCTCCGTTGTAATGTTAGTTAACATAAACCTGCACGTCTAAAGGTACAAACTTTCCATTGTTACTTTTAACTGCCTGATCAATTAAGGTGGGTCTCTCTGGGTGTCTTTCTATGACAGTGAAGCCATTGTGGGGCTCCTGCCTCTCTTGTTTGTTTCCTAGACAGCATCTCTTCTCCTGGTCCCCCAAGGTCATCCACACATTCCATTACAAAAGCTATCCTGCATCATATACTGTAATTGCTTTCTCAAAGAAATGAAATTCTTTAAAAATTCTTTTTTTAAAAAAAAAAAATCCATCCAGATTTTCTATTAATGTTTATAATTGCGGGCCAACTTTGAACTAAGCTGAAAAGCCCTTGCCCATCACTATTTTTAATATGGTTTTAAGATATCCAGAAGTAATTTTGCCAAGCTACCAAGATCTTGCAGTGATAAATGTCATGTTGAGATCAATGAACAAAGCGAGTGCACATGCAGTGCCAAATCTATAAAAGATGTACTTTTATGCCTCCACTTTCTCTCTCTTTCTGAACAATGAGTGTGATTTATCTTGCCTTTTTTTCCCCCGTAGAGCACAGGATGATGGTCCATTCTGTATCTCAATGGTGCCATGGTGAATACAGTTAATTTCATTTCTAAATGAGCATTTCAATAAACTGAGATAAGCTGCTGAATGAAAGTAACAAAAGAACAATAAAAGCAGCCTGAATATGCCTGCTATAGGAAATAAATTTGAGCAGAAAAGGAGAAAAGATGCACTGAATGTGGATCAAAAACTCAATTCTGCACATAAACTTATAAGTGAGTATATGTTGCAGTGCTGTTCCATTGAAAGTAACAGGATTTAACAGTGTGGAAGTTAGGGTGAAAAATGGAAGACAGAAAAAGAGGAAGATAACAAAATGAATGTGGTAGGCTTGTATCCGCTCATTTTGTTGATGGGTATAAGCACCCTCATGAAACCAGCAGATTAGCAGAAACAGCCTATTATTCACAGTTTGGATCTTCTCCAAACAACACATCTTGTCTATAAAAGGAGGGCTTGTTTTATTCTTTCGGCAAAGCATATGAACCCAGACTGATTTGAGTGCAGATAAGTAAGTTGGTATCAGTGAAGGCAGTCAGTAAAAATATGCTGTAAGTCAATGCCCAAAGGTGGATATGAATCAGAAATCCAGAAAAGAAAGATGGTTGTCAAACATGTTGGAACCCATCAGGCCAGGACACAGAGCATAGTTATCATCATTGTTTCATATTCAAATGGAGGATTTATTTATTTATTTTATTTGTAACCCACCTTTATTATTTTTACAAATAACTGAAGATGACAAACATACCTAATGCCCCTTCCTTCTCCTATTTTCTCTACAACAACAACCCTGTGAGGTGAAGTGAGCTAAGAGAGAGTGAGTGGCTCAAATGTTACCCAGCTGGTTTCATGGCCAAGGCAGGACTAGAACTCAGTCTCTTGCTTTCTAGTCTTCTCCTCCTCCTCCTCCTCCTTGTCTGTCTCCTCCTTCTCCTCCTCCTCCTTGTCTGTCTCCTCCTTCTCCTCCTCCTCCTTGTCTGTCTCCTCCTCCTCCTTCTCCTCCTCCTTGTCTGTCTTCTCCTTCTTCTCCCCCTCTTATCTGTCTTCTCCTTCTCTGTCTCCTTCTCCTCCTCCTTGTCTGTCTTCTCTTTCTCCCCCTCTTATTTGTCTTCTCCTTCTCCATCTCCTCCTCCTCCTTGTCTGTCTTCTCCTTCTCCTCCTCCTTGTCTGTCTTCTCCTTCTCCTTCTCCTTCTCCTCCTCTTGTCTGTCTCCTCCTCCTCCTCCTCCTCCTCCTCGTCTGTCTTCTCCTTCTCCTTCTCCTTCTCCCCCTCTTATCTGTTTTCTCCTTCTCTGTCTCCTTCTCCTCCTCCTTGTCTGTCTTCTCCTTTTCCTTCTCCTTCTCCTTCTCCTTCTCCTTCTCCTTCTCCCCCCCTTATCTGTCTTCTCCTTCTCCTTCTCCATCTCCTTCTCCTCCTCCTTCTGTCTTTCCTTCTCCTCCTCCTCCTTGTCTGTCTTCTCCTTCTCCCCCTCTTATCTGTATTCTCCTTCTCCTTTTCTAGAATGAAGAGAGAGAGTGATTAAATTCCACCAAGGACAAGACTGGCAGTTGCACAGTTGCCAGAGGAGCAATGAAGTTCAGATCAGTTGAACAGCCCAAAGACACTGTGAGACACTATGGATTCTTTTTTACTGAAAACATTCAAGAAATTATTAAATGTCTATTGTATAAGCTTCAGTTACAGAAGATGCACTAGTTGCACAGTACTGGGTAATGCTCTGATTGAACTTCAAAGTGACAATTTGTATGAATAATGGGACAGACTTCATTCTCTAATATAAAAAATATGAAGATGAGGTAGCTTTTGGTACACAGACAGTTAAAGGGTGGACTATCATAGTGGTTTAGAAATATTTGTCAATTGTTAAGAAGTGAAATAGGAATAGTTTCCCCTGATCCTGCATAACATGAGAATATTTATGTTTACAGTCAATTTATTTATCATTTGTCTGATGTGAGGACACTCTTGGATTCGCTCAGTGAAATAGCCTTGGAAGTAAATGGAAAAAGAAAAGAAACATGCAAATTTTGATATCCTAAAATAGAATATTAATTATCAACCTACATTTGAAACATTGAAGAAAAAGAAAAATATCAAGAGTTGTTAATCAGGACAGTGGAAAGCAGTATTTATGTACAGAGGTAGGAGGGATTTAAAGATCCCCACTGGATGCTGAAAGAATAAATGATAAAATCATATGGCTACAAGTTTTGTCCTCCCCGGTTCTGCTGATATATGTGGGAGCCACACCCTCACCTTTTTTTAAAACTAATTCAAGTAGCTAAAGAATAGCTCTGTACATTCATTGATGTTCCAATGTATAGTTCACATGTACAGGGATGGGAGGAAACCCAAGTTAATGTGCCTAGTCCTGCAGGCTTCAGAGTGGGTGGTCTTCATCTATCTCAGCAACAGAAGTGAGAATAACCCACATGATTCCTCATCCCTTTGTACAGTCATTCAACATGCTACACAGTTATTTGAACCCCGACTCTTAAGATGAGATGATTTACTGGAGACCTTCCAACTAGCTCATGCTATGAAAAAGCGTTCAATGGGTTGAGAATTTCAATCTCAGGCTTATGTCAGTTGCCTCTCAATTTATAGCTTCTCTGCAAAGTACTGGTTTGAAAATATGTATACATCATCAGGCAGGCTGAATAAACTTGGAATGTTTCCAGTTTATTGGCTAAATCTCTTTCTCTCCCTCTTCCATTCTGAATGTGTATGCGTGTGTATTATTTAAACATTAGACTGGAGATGGTTCTGATTTATTATGCAATTATACATGCAGGAAAAGTGTGACAGACTTGCTAACAAAATTCTTCTGGCAACTGTGCCAATATTATTTACTGCACATGTGTACTAGAAACTGGATATTAAGTTGTGATATCTTTGGCTTCATAATGATATTTAATAATGAAACATCCAAAGCAAATGGCCCGTATTATGAATGAATTGGTTGCTAAATTTCATTTTCGGCATAAAAGTGGTTTCCTGACTAAAGGAATGCAAACTAAACACTGACAGCATTTTCTGAAAACACACAAATAAGGATGGCACATCAATGTTGTTTGTGAACTGCCTAACAAAGAATGTGATCTTGGGTTTGAACCCTAAATGCCAGGATGTTGCTTAGAGCACATCCTTTTGATTGTAGAATAAACTTTCTGACAATGGTGACAGTGGGGTTTATGTGGGAAATAAATGTTTATATGCTGATGGGCACTTAATGAGGCATGAAAAGCACTGCAGCAAAGTGGGAGTCAGCTGCTTCCAGCTGCTTTCCACATGTGGCTTTAAATGTTATTTGCTTGGATTTGATGGCTTCAAATGTCAGGAATGTCAGAGACCCTGCCATGGGAATAGTGCTAGATTTAAAGCCAGTGTGTCTATAGCAACATCAGAAAAGCTAGGCTGAATCACAACTAATCTAATGTCCAGTTTCTATCAGTAGTCAACATGATGCTTCTGAGGTAACCCAACAGCAAGTCTTGAAGTCATTGATTCTCCTCCATTTATCTCCCAGATGTGGTAAATTGCCTTTGAACACAGACAGTCATTTAACTAACAAGTCTGCTAGTCATAGCTTTGGTTAATCCTCTAAGGCAGGGGTCTTCAAACTTGGCCCTTTTATGACTTGTGGACTTCAACTCTCAGAATTCCTCAGCCAGCTTGCCTGGCTGAGGAATTCTGGGAGTTGAAATCCACAAGTCATAAAAGGGCCAAGTTTGAAGACCGCTGCTCTAAGGTGACAGCAGACATCTGGTTCAACTGGTGGTCAACATGAAGTGGGATTTCTTTTTTAATTCAGTTAACTCAGTTTGTTGGGTCTATGATATGAGTTAACCGATAGGACTTCATCAAGCATGGGCAATAGACAAGTAGCCATTTGTTTGGCAAGCACATTGCTTTGTGGGTTCCAGAAGAGAAAAGAATTGAAAATGGACCGTCTTCTTCATTTTGGTTTCTGCATAACTGTGGCCTGCTATCCTTATCAAAAAAGTCTTTTCTGGAATCCAACAGCCTAGCAGCACTTTCAGCATTTGCTTCCTCCAATAGCAGCACTTTCAGAAAGAAAGTGTCCTGAAAAGCATTTTTGTGAGGGCGAATGAAAAATCATGGCTGATTTATGAGGTCCGCAAGCTGCTGAAAGCACGGAATGTGGCTTTTAAATCTGGTGACATGCTGGCACTTGATGAGTTCCCCATCTATCCCCTCGTCCAAATCGTTGATGAAGATGTTGAAGAGTCCTGGGCCCAGAATAGAGCCCTGGGGCACCCCACTACACACTTCCCTCCATGTAGATGTGGTTCCATTGAGGACCACATGCTGAGTACGGCCGGTCAGCCAGCTACGAATCCATCTGGTGATGATGCTGTCTAACCCACATTTTTCTATCTTATCAAGTAGTAGGTTGTGATCTACTTTGTCAAATGCCTTACTGAAGTCCAAGTAAATTATATCCACAGCATTCCTCTGGTCCACTATTTTTTGCGTTGCTTGAGCAGGGTCCATAAGATTATCTGAGACACTACACATCCTCTTCATGACCTGTTTTCCTTGTTACCTTCTGGGAGGAGGCTTCGTGGTATCTGTAGCAAAACATCCAGATTCAGCCATAGTTTCATTCCATACAGCATTAACCTTGTGAACTCTCAAGCTTCCTCCTTCCATTATATATTCAAGATGAATAGTATTTAATATTTATTTGCTACGTATATGTAGGGGTGTGGGTCTATACATATGTTGTTCATAGTATGTTTAGGTGTGTGTCATGTATGTGTTTCACTTTGAGAGTGGGCAACTAAATTTCATTTTTGATGTGTGCCGTTGTGCCCACAGTAAAAAAAAAATGACAATAAAGGTTATCTTATCTTTTAAAAAAAGCAAATTTTCCCTTTTTTTTTTGTCTACCATCACTGCTTCCTCTTCTTTTTCTTTGTTGTCCTCCACTTTTCTAGTGGAGCCTCCATCCTTTCAGGGAAATTTTTTGCAGGGAGAACACTCCCATTTTTGTCAGTTAAAATCTTTTGCTGAAATCAGATATTTTATATTTTCAACCCTTCTGTCTATTATTCATAAATTCTGAATTTAAACATATGGCGACTTTCTACTATATTCCTGTTTCTGTATATTGTATCACAATGCAATAATCATCCAAATATAAACATACAGTGCCTACTATATACAGACTTCAGAACTTAGAGGATTCTACTTGTTCAAGCCGTCTTTCTCTTAAGTGATAGTCTTTTGTTGGAGAAATGCCTTTAACCATTATTTTGGCTTCTGTTTCTCAGATATTAAGGAAAACAATATCTTTTTTGTCTATCTGGAAAACTTAGCCTGGCTTGCATTCATCATCCTTTCATTGTCTTCATTGTCTTCCTCATCTGATTCTGAACTGTATATATCCCCTTCCCCTTATTGAATTAAGGAAGTGATCTGATTCAGGATCACACATTAGAAAATGCTTGCTGTGCTTGCTTGCAGTGGCTTTCTAGCATCGCTAGATTTTTCTCCCTCCCCCATGTCCTTTTTTATTTTCATAAAAAGGAGATGCCAAGTCAACACAAGAAAGGTGTGTGTGTGTATGGATAAGAGTGCACATCTATGTGTGGGTGAGCAAACAAGGAAGTGAGAGAATGAGGGACACTGATATCATAATAAATATTCTTTTTTTCCTATTGTTCCTTACCTCTGGTGAAAATGGACTTTATAATGCTTGATACCTCATGCTTTTAAAAGTCAGATGAGAATAATAAAAATATTTAGAAAGAAAATATTATAAATAGTGCATGCACATACAGACACAGCTACACCTCAGTTTCCTGAATGCACATACACACACCTGTGTTTTATCCACAATGACTGGTTCTGAAGAAATTTTAAAAATGTTGAATATTAATTTCTTGACAGAAAAATGATTTCATTAGAATTGGATTTTTAATCTCTCTTCCCACTCCTCCCCCCTTTAGCTTGTATGTGATAAACACCCAATAAAGGTTATGGAATTACCAACTAAATATAAGTCACCATTATTTTATTTCTGCCTCTCTTTTTTTCAGAACTATATGTAGCTTTGAGACATTGCAATAATTTGTGCTCTTTTAAAATTGACCATGAATTAAAATGAAGGTTGTCCATTCAAGACTTAAATTATCAATTATTCAGTACTGAGGCAAAGATACTATATAAATGTCATTCACCAAAACTTCCTGTTTCAATGTTAACTGAAAATTTCTTCATGGTAACTTCAGTTAACTTTCTCATCCCTCAAGTGGAAGATTTATTAACTATTTTCTCCTCTTCTACTTTTGGTCTCCGTATTTGGAAAAAAATAATTTCTTCTTTTCATTCCTGGGCTGAAGGAACAAAAAGAATAAGGAAGTCCTGTAGCACAGAAATATAATACAAGTCATTCAGTTTCAGTCAGTGAGAAATACGATCCCTCAACTATTATCCTAAACAAACGGCTTTACTAAGATGACAAAGCTATGTCAGCAGGACATGATAAGCTTGAACCCTAAAATCACTGTTGATTCCACATTAGTCTGTTTTCCCCCTATTCCAATTCAACATCAAAAGAAAATAGCATTTCCACACACACAGGAACGTTATCCTAGGTATTACTATGTTTACTTCTATAGCTGTTGCTTTTTTTGACAATATCTATGACATAAAATTATGTTAAAGGCAGACTGGAAATCATAAAAGAATCTATCAAAGATTCGTGCAAAAACTTCCATCCATCCATGCATCCACGCATCTGTTTGTTTCAACAATGAAAAGCCTCTACCAAATTACTGTATAATGGAGACATATCTTTCAACTGTTGTACTTAACTATGTGGAAACTTCCTAAGAAATTTCTTTGAGATGCACAATTCCCTTGATGAAGGACAAACGGAAGCCAATTAGTAGGCAGTCTTTATTTGTTTATCAAATTTATACGACTGCTCATTTCACACGAAAGGAGCAGTGTATAATAAAACCAACAATTAAAGCATTTTACAAAATCAACAAAAAAAGTAGTTAACAGAAATCAAATGAAACCCACAAGAGGGAATGCATCAGCATATATTACATGTGATGCAGCCAGCATGCAGACTTCCAATTGCCATAGGTTTTCCAGGCCTGTCACAAGGGTTGAGGCTAACTTCACCTTAGGGGGAATGCTGTTCCAAAGAGCAGGTGCTACGGCAGAAAAACTCATCTCCAATATTTATAGATGTCATTTTCTCCCTTAATTTATTACACTGTTAAAGGTAAAGGTAGAGATTTTCCCCTGCCCAGTCGTGTCTGATTCTAGCGGGTGGTGGTCATCTGTGTTTCGTAGCTGAGGGAGCTAGCATTGTCTGTTTCTGTGGTCATGTGGCCAGCATGTCTATACGCTGAGGTGTATGGAATGCTGTTACCTTTCCACCCAAGTGGTACCTATTTATCTACTTGCATTTGAATGCTTTTGAACTGCTAGATTGGCAGGAGCTGGGGCAAGAAAGAGAGCTCACCCTGTCATGTGGTGCTTGGATCTCCAACCGCCAACCTTCCAGTTGACAACCCAGAGTCATAACTGGTAGGGCACTCCACCCTATTACACTGTTAGTCAGCCCCATTTGTTCTTCTCAGCTATTATTTCAACTCTCATTTGCTCAGTAACTTTGTGAATTGCAGAAGCCTGCACAATATAAAATTCTGTTTACCAGCAGGAGAAAAAGATAGATTAATGTTTAAGTTTAAATGAGCTGAAGTGAATTGAAGATTCCAGGTTCAACAGAAATCATAGGCACTCACTGACATTAGATTCTATTATATGTAGTGTCTATATGTGTCAGTGTGTCTATATGTTATGTGTTTGCTCAAACCCGCAAAGCCCAATAATTATTAGTCTTTCGTGTTTTAAAAAAGCCCACTTATTATTGGCATTTAGTAAGTACGATGATATGTTTAATCCCTCAAGTGAACTGATCGGTTTAGATCAGCTCATCTGAGTGATTAAACATATCCATGCAATTTTGTTTTCTCAAGATGTTTCATGATGGCCACTGATCAGTGGGCTTTTGCCTACAGGATCTCTGAATCTCACTGAGACAGAATGCAACTGAAAAGAACAGCAATAGGGATTTACCTCCAGTGGATATTGGAACCTACTTGCAATTATACATTCACAAGGAGAACAGAGAGTTAGAAAGTGGAAAGGGCAGCTGAGATATGGCAGGATTAATTTCAAATGCCACACTCCTTTTCCCTAATGGCAAAGACATCCATTTTATTTGATGGTGAAAGGTAGAAAAATGATAAATCATTTATTTGAATGAAGACTGGTGTGCCCTACAAAGACTCACTTTTCCCACTAATGATCTCAGAAATATTAATTTTATATAACACTAAAGCAGTGGCAGTAATATTTCTCAGTATAATCACAAGAAGCTTACCAGGAATGGTCTATGTATATATTGATTAGAGGAATGGAAAAGAATATAATTTAGGATTTCAGGTGCCTTATGGAGTTTACAAAGTGGCACTTTCCCGTTTTCATGTGCAACCCAGCTGCACCTGCTTAAAAATGGTACCTAGAGTAGGAAGAACTTCTGGGAATGGCATGAAAAATGGTAGGGAGACCTATACATGGAGGGAGAGAAGGAAGAAATTAACCCCTTTGTTTCAAAGGCTGTATGAATCAGCCAAGATCTAATTTAAATTCAAGGTTCAATTAAAACTGATTTGATATTCAGTTTTGATAAAAGATTCTACCATAAGCAATGATGGGAAAAAGCATCAAAATACCTGCAGCTGTTTCATTTGAGGGCCAAATGGAATAAAAATAGCAGGGATGATAATCATTTACAGAGATATTAAACACTGCAACATTTCAGCTGGATACTTTCAAGGGCTTTAACATATGTTGGAGTTTCAAACATTTTGTATACGAGTGTGAGTTCTTCTGAGAGTGGGAATTTGACATGAGCAATGATTACAGAAACACTTTCTATAACTATCAAAGAAAGAAGCTATATTTAAATGAAATACAAAGCCTAGCTAGACAAAGCCTAGCACGTAGCTATCTATATCCTATCAGCAGGTGAGTCACATATGCATGTGCATGGGGGAAAAAGGCAAAGGAAATTATCTAGAATTAGTAAAATTGTCATCAAAGAATGGGCTGGGTGATAGTCAACAAAGGGGCACAGAAGAAATCCTTAACACTCTAGCTACACCCTATTGCCCCCTTGTGGTCTGTAGGTCATGAGGTGATGAGTATTTGGACCTCCAACAATTCATTAATTCCCCCTCTACTTCTTTTAAGGCAGAACTAGCAGGCTTTAATTGTCCAGCAGAAAGTCTATAGAGAAGTTGGTGCTGAACCAATGTAGAAAATCTTAAAATTGATATTTTTTTAAAAAAACAACAACAACCTTATTCCTAAATATGTCAACATGTTTCTCTAGTGAAGCAGTTGCTTTTATGGCCTGGCAGACTTGTTGATACAACTCATTGGTAAGGTTAGCCCTTTTGGGAAGCTACATTATGCACTTCTTGTACAATTATAGCTAACTATGTATTCTGAGAAGTATACTGTATATTATTCCAACTGTGTACAGTATATGCACTATTGTATATGTGCATATTCTATAATGTGGTATAAAATTATATTACATAACAATAACCTGACAGTAAACCCATTATCTAGTCTCTGATAAATAACTCTGATTGTCTAATTTTTCTCTTTCTCTTTCCAGATGAATCTTCCTAAAAGTATTCTAGCAGAAGACACAGAGCAAGCCCCGTAGATGCTCGGAGAAGCACATTTAGGGAAGTGATAAAGTTCTTTGATCAGTTAATGGTACTATCAATGCTTTATTACGCCTCCCCACAATGTCAGCCGATCTGTCAAAACTGTTCATGCCAATCTCCCTCTTATCATAGCAGTCCACCAAATAACTATCTTAACTTCCCACAACATCAATATATCAATCAATCAATCAATCAATCAATCAATCAATCACCCTTTAAACCCTACCTGAATCAGAGGTCAAGCAGTACACCGAGGGTAGCCTTCTCCAATTGCCTGGCAGGTATTCACTCACCAATACTTGGCAGGTTTTCACTACCACTTTGCACCAGCAGTAGATCTGTCCAACACCTTTCCAAGTGGAGTCCTTTTCCTAATCCTAAACCTTGCTGAGATTTATCTACCATCTGCAGCTTGATTAAATTAGATTGCCCGTCCACCTTCCATCTCACACACACACCTTGAACTGACTATTCTCCATCTTGTAATGCACCTATACAATGGGGGGTGGTGGGGAGAAGGGGAATATATATTTTCAATAAGACTTACCCATGGGGAGAAAAGTCTTTATGAATTGTGTTTCTTGAGGAAGAAGTGGGAGGGCACATCAACGGGGAATTATTCAATAGAGGATATCTAAAATGAACCAAGAAAATTCTGCTCCTATAGCTGCATGTAATTAATGTGTGATTTTAATGGGTTGACATTGGAAAGTACCCCAAGAGAATACAGACAGATTCTAGTAGTGTAAACATTTAGGTAAATAATGAACTCACTTTAAATTGTGTAGCTATTAATACAGCCCACATGTCATATAGTGAGTTTGAATAAATAACATTGCCAAAATATTTTCAGGACTAACAATAGATCTGCCTATTATTAAAATTAGAAATAACGTTGCTTATTGTTCATTTTACCTTTGATTCTAACAAGATTATTAAAATATTGCAACACACACAACATACTCATGCAGACACACATACACACATATTAATCACATACTTTTATTATGCCACGGCAGCAAACAAAACCTAGATGAAATTGGATGATCCTAAAATTCTCAGACCTTTTCTGGTTAGTACTTGGGTGAGAAACCATTCAGAAATCCAAAACCCAAAGCAGAGATTTGCTTTTTTATTTTTATTTTCTCTATTTAAATTGCAACCGTATAAGCAGTAGATTGTAGATCATTAAATGCATGGGCTTGTATTCCAAGATAGTAATCCTATACGCCATTTACCTGAAACTCAACTCTTCTAAACTCAAATGAGACTTTAATTTTATAAGCTTGCATTATAATGTGACAGTGGAAAGACCAAATTCAGTATTTTTTCTTCTTTACTCATTTTTCCACATGTTATATCTTTCCTCATCAAAATGTCAATTTACTTTCCAATTTAATATTCTCTAATCACATACTTAATGTTTTATCATATATATTTAAACTGGAGGTAGAAATGTATTTTTTTTTCCAAAACAATTTTTATTAGTTTTCCATTTTACACCAACACAGCTTAAGAACCCATGTGGAAACATGGTGATCAATTATTTTTAAGAACAGACAATAACATAGTAAATATATACACAATATTTCTTAAAAATTTCCCTCTCCATCTATATAGAATATTATAATCAAATTAATACATTTTCAGATAAATTCATTCATTACTATGTCTAACCATCAACTGCATTAATTAATAAAAAAATTTCAATCTATAAAAACCTATATTTCTTCACACATTTAAACTTAAACTTAAAGAACTCTCCATTTATTTAAAAAAATATAATCAAGTCAATATCTTTCCAAAACCAATTCATTCACTAATATAACATTTCATCCAGGTTATATAGTTAAAAATAAACTAACATTCTCTATCTATTTATATTGTTATAAGCTCATTAAAACATTTCTAAAACAAATTTTCATTGAATATATCACTCTATATAAATTTCATTAATCAATAAAAATTTACAAACTCATTATCCATCCCAAAGATCCTGTATCATACTTTCTTAATTCTGCAAATATTTAATCTTAAACTAATATATTCATTTACTATTCAGGTGCCCCAAGTGTTTTTTTATTTAAGCATTATTGACTCCAAAAATAAATTCTTCTCTTTCTCACCAATATTCCATTGTTTTTATTGTTTCTCCAAATCTCCAATAATTAATTCCATCTTTTCCCATATTTCAGTTCTTTTCTCATTATACCATCTCTAATATTAAAAACATATAAAGCCCTTTTAACAAAGTCCAAATCCAAAACCAATCCAGATCGCTATAAAACCTTTACCACATTATTATAATCAGACTTAATATTTATATCTTATTCTGGGTTTCTTTCTATTCCAAACAGGTTTCCATAATCGGGCCTCTGCCTGCCACACTATACACTCCAAAAAGGAAGCTCCAATTGTGCATAGAAATGTAATTTATTAATTATTTGTTCTCCTGGTCATATTTTCTGTTTCCTTGACGTTTATTGAACTGACAGCGTGCTTTAGGTTTGGGATACTGAAGCAGATGTTTAATTTTCATTTATTCCTTCCAAGTAAAAATAAAATAAAATAAAATAAAGCAAAAGTATTTAAGACCTTGCATACAAGACATAATTTTTCTTGAATTATTGAGCTGGAATAACTCTACTGAGCATCAATAATTAATATTTTTTCTTGTTTTGATTTATTTCTTGTTTTGGTTTGCATGGAAGTCATGCCAAAGATAAGCTTTCTTGCAATTAATATTGACAAACTATTTTTATTCTAAACACTGTTTAGTTTTATGGCCAATTTAAGAGATGTAGAAGCTAGGAGAACTCACTCCTGTTCTATACACAGCCCCAGATGAACATTGCAACAATCTGCCTCCTGCTCCATTGCTGCCTGGCCTCTGGCTTTCAGATTGTTCAGGAAAGGAAGCAGTAGCATGGACAGATGCTAAGTCAACCAGAAATAGAACGACTAGAACAGATACTATGTAAGAAACTGACAGCTGTTCTGTACTAGCCTGGATGGCAAACAAGCAGGAAATTAAAACTTTTCAACTTATTATTATCCTGATCATCAATCAATTAGTGCATAATGTAAATTAGGCACAGTAATATTTGCAGAGGAAAGGTCTCATGCCTGTAACTCATAGTTGAGGCTTAAATTGAACTAAGAAGAACAGGTCTTGCTGCAGTCCGGGAGAGTCTAGAGTCAATATCATCTAGTCCAAGGGTCATAAACTGAAGATCCTTCATAAGCCAAGGGGCCAGGAAAAACTAGAAGAAAGGGTAGAGAAATGAATTTGCAATGTTTGTGAAAAAGGGGTGAGGTTAAATAGCTTGAATTCCTGGTTTGTCTAATTAGAGGAATTAACACAATGTTTTCTTAAGGCGCAATGCTGACTTCTCTCCCAGATCCTAACCTAGTGGACTACTGTAATTTGTCTTCTTAGAAAGTGATACCTCCAACATTTTCATATTAGAAGTCATGACCCAAATTGTCCAGAAAACAGAATTAGAGAAATCTGTTTTGAGTACTGTATTGGTTTTGCCTTGATTTAAAATATTATTGATTTCGTTTGTTCTTGCTTAAATTGTACATCACTCTGATAGCTTTGGTTGGTAGGAAGCCAATTTGTAAATGCCATAAAATAAAATAAAAATGCCACAGATAAATAAATGCCATAAATAAACACATATGAAGAAGGGGGTAATTTCCTCCACTGTTTTTCCCATTGCGTTTCATCTCTCTCTTATCCAGAAAGCTACACAAATGCTTATTTCCCTAACTCTTGTTTGCTCACTCCTATGCCTCCTCTTTTTTCCACAACTCATTTGCTCATAGCTTATCACCGCCTTTCAGAATTTCCCAAGGATTTATCTTCCCTTCCCTTCAAATTCTTTTTTCCTACCTCTACATTCCTTCCTCGCCCCCCCCCCCCCGCTTTTCCATTTGCCTGCTCAGCTTGAAGAAATGTATACAGCATTCATTTATAAGTAGCATATGGTTTATAGCTCAAATTGACGTGAGATCATATATTGACAGGGTTGTTCTCTTTAATTATAGTCCGTGCATATACCACATGTAAAATATTAAAAACATATGGTTTTTGTTTTTTAGAAGTATGAAAAGCCCATATTTTTCACAAGCAGACAGATCTCAGTATGGCTCTGCTATTACTCTCTCAAGACTTCAAGATCATGATCAATACTCTCACCCCTCCCTCTAGATTGTACGCATACCGCAGCTGATTCCCCTGGCTTGCCTTCAGCTTCCTCTGTCTGAGCTCTGAAATTGGGCTAATTCTTTCAAACTCTATTACATTAACATTTCATTTTAAAAAAAAGAAAAAGTTCCAGGAATTTGTTCCCCTGATCGTTCCTTTGGTTTTTATGTATTTATCTTGCTGCCTTTACAAATGTAAAATTCCTAATGTTGCCAGTGAAAGTTGTGCCTGTTGGAAAAGATCCAGAGAAGAATGAGGTCAGCAGAAGGCTGCTGCCTTTCTGAGGAGCTCCAGTTCTCACTTGGCAAATCAAGAAAAGAGAGTAAATGTTTCTCCAAGCTTCAATCAAATGTAACCTGAGATTTTTTAAAAAAAAATGGGGAAAGGGGATTAAATCCAAAACAATTTATTTAGGAGACACTCGTTATACCTTTACCCCAATTTATTTAGGAGATTCTCATTACATCTTCCAAAGAGTTGAGGATATTTGCAAATGAAAGGTCATAAAATGGTCTTGATAATACCTTCGATATTTACTGTTCTTATTTATCTAGAGTCTTGGGACAATTAGAAACAAATAGAAATACATACCCACATGTATGTCTACTGTATGTATACTGTAACCCTATACATAGCTACCCAAAACAAAGTCTAGCAGGCCAAAATAAATTCAGGTTTCAGGAATCAAAGTAAACAATACATCATCCTAAGTGATGTCTCCATAAATCTACCGTCCATTTGTTTTTATAACTGCTGACTAGATTTGGCCAATCCCAGCTTAATGTTCTTGGATGCCATCTGCCTCACATGGAAACCATCTCTTGTTTCAGAAAAACTTGGTATCTTTAGAACCATACCTTGCTGAATATTTTTAGAGATTTCCATTCTGGTTATTTCCCTACATGTTATAAAAGCAGAAGTCTTTCAAAATAAACTTCCCGCTCTATGGATTGCTTTGAATGGGTCCATCTTTCATACAGATTGTGCATCAGTGTACATTTTTGCTGTGTATTGATGTGCATCTTTCATATATACTGAATCTTTCACACATGGAATATCTTTCATACTGAATTCTCTGGAAGATTTCTGGAGGAGGTATAGTGAGCTAGCATGTCATTAAGTGAATGGAGATCATAATGGCGGCAGACCAAAGAACTAAAGCCTTTCAAAGGACATTGGGTTCTCTAATTTCACCTTTTAATCACTTTTGGAAATTACCTATTTAACTACCTTAAGGCAATTAGTATTATTAGCATTAGATTCTCCCGTGCTATGTAGCATATCAGGCAACAAGATCACCAGCATTTTTGGTCTTGGGAAGTACTTCAATGTCTTCCCATGTGATGTTTAGAGTTTTTAAGTCTTCCATGGCAATTAGAGATTTTCAAAATGACAAGTTTGAAAAGCCACTGGTGAGTTCATCCTCATTCTTGAATAAAAAAAAAATAAATATAAGTTGAAGAATTAAAAAAAACTGGAAGTAAAAAGCAAAAAGCTAAATAAAACTCAGCCCTAAGAAAGTTAGAAAATAAGTAAGGGATCTGACAAATATGGAACATTAGGACTTTACTATAAGATTTTGGAAATAATTATATAAATAAACATGGGAACTAAATTGTTTTGTATTTCTTAAGTCATAACAGAAATTTGAGATTTTAGGATTTCAGAAATTGGACAATAGACAGGACTAAAAATTCTAGGTAGAAAAGGAAATGGAAAAAACCCCAAAAGTTTGCCCTTTGTTTTGGGTTAGTATTGGAATTTTAAAAAGGGACACAAAATATGACATTTGAAACATTTCAGGAGAATTTGGAAGAATTGAATGAAAAATTAGCTGCTGCTGCTGGTGTAGTAGTTAGAATGTAGTATTGCAGACTAATTCGACTGCCAGCAGTTTGATTCTACCAGTTAAAGGTTGACTCAGATTTTTATCCTTCTGAGATTGGTAAAATGATTACTGTCCCCAGATTGTTGGGGGCAATATGCTGACTCTGTAAACTGCTTAGAGAGGACTGTAAAGCACGATGAAGCGGTATATAAGTCTAAGGACTATTGCTATTGCTACTTAGCCGGCAATGATATTTGCTTCGCAGGGCTTTTCAACCAGTGGTACGGGTACCACCTGTGGTACATTGGCACATGGCAGGTGGTACGCAACCATCCTAGAAAAGTGGTAGCGGGGGAGAGGAATGAGCTGAATCGGTGCCAGCACCGCACTAGCCTGCGCGAGAGATGGCTGGAGCTGCAGGGCTGTCAGGGCTCAGCGGAAGCGCCAGGATCAGTGCCATTTTCCAGCTGATTGGCACTTCTTCGGGACTGTCAGGGCTCAGTGGAAGCGCCAGGATCAGCGCCAGGCTCCAGCTGGAGCTTGGTACTGATCCTGGTCCTTCTGCTGAACTCAGAAAAAGCGCCGATCAGCTGGAATGTTGCAACATCTCCAGGGCCTTGTGATTTACATTCAGATGCTTGGCAACTGATTCATATTTGTGATGGTCACAGGGTCATGTGAAGTGACCAAAACCTCCTGCAACCACCCAGCAGACGGGGGGAATAAAAACCAAACACCCCCACCCCACCCCCGCTGCCAATCCTCAACAGAAATGCTCACAACAATGAAAACCTCTAACAGGAGGAAGAGCAATGCTGGGTGGGCAGGCAGGCGTCTTGCTCGGCTGTGGCTTGGGGGGCACTTTTTTCAGTGCCATTGTAACTTCGAACAGTCATTAAGCGAACTGTTGTAAATTGAGGACTACCTGTACTTTTTTCCTTTTTTTTTTTGGTCACGTTTTTGACACCTTGCAAGGCGACTAGTGTTCTCGGATATTGCCATATCGTAAAAGTGGTACAATGGGTGAAAAGGTTGAAAAGCCCTGTTCTATGGTTAGACTATGTTCAAAAGATGTTAATGAAGGTATGACAGATGTGAAAGAGAGTATTTTGAGAAACTTACAGGATAAAGAATAAAGAGGTAAAATAAATTTTGCCTGATACAGAAATATTAGAACCAGAAATGCTGGGAAATAAAAAAAGCATGGATTATAAGACAGAGAAGCAATGTGGAAACATAAATGACAAGCCAAGAGAATGACCTGGATAAAAACTTACTACTTGATGAATAAAAGAAGTTGGTTGAAACCTTGAAAATTAAAGAGGAAATACAAATAATAAATGACAGGACCTTGATGCTCTTGAAGCTTGTTTGTTTTCTTGTAGACATTTCATTACCCAAACTAGGTAACATAATCATTGCTAGTAGGGAATGGGGTTTGCTCGTTCTCACTGTTAGAAAATTTCTCCTTAGTTCTAGGTTGCTTCTCTCCTTCATTAGTTTCCATCCATTGCTTTTTATCTTGCCTTCAGAATAGGTTGACCCTCCTCTTCTTTGTGGCAACCCCTGAGATATTGAAACTCTGTTGTCATATTTCTTTTCATTAAATTTGACATAGGCAATTCCTGCATATGTGTTCATATGTTTTAGCCTCCAGCCCCTTAATCATCTAATGCACTATACAAACTGTTTACACATAATACATACACATGTTATCAGACATTATTACTTAACAAAGAGTCACTCCCTTGCTAAAAGCAAGATAAGAGAAGGTGGAGAATAAAAGTAAATGAAAGAGACTGGAAGAATGAGACTGAAGGAGATAAAGGACTGCAAGCAATAGCAATAGCACTTACACTTATATACCACTTCATAGTGCTTTACAGTCCTCTCTAAGTGGTTTACTGCACCATCATGGCAAACTGAACATGGAGTCTAACAATGATTATAACAACTTGAATGAGAAATAAGGAAGAATAAGGAAATAGGATAAAAGCGTATGGAGTTGGAAAAAATAAGAAGATCAAAGAAACAAATTAAAAACATGAGATTCTTTTTTTTAAAATCTCATTGTTCTCCAGGAAGACTATCTCTAGGAAGATATCTGTAGGAAGATATGTAAAAAGAAATCAACACAGAGGCCACAATACTTCTATGAGAGCACCAATCTTTTTATATATATTGCCCATTTGACACCTATAAAAATGAGTGGGGTTCTGATTCCAGAGTTGTAATCCCCATCTTGACTTCACCTGAAAACACCTTCACTGTTTCCAAGTGCTTAAATAATTTCAAATAAAACATCCCCTCAAGTATTTTGATAAACAGGATTTGCAAAGGTGATAAGATCATTGGCCAGCCATTCATATCAATATTGGAAATCTTATCATGCTATCCAATGCCTTGTGGGATAATTTATCTATACATTAAAGCAAATCTGGAAAAAAATGTTTGAGAGGTTATAAGCTAGGAAATCCATTGAACCTCTGAATCAATTTCATATCATTTTGAAGAGATGCTGCTCAATGCTTTGAATGGATCTGAAGATTTAATTCAAAGGACTAATTTTCTTTGAATCTTCTTTGAATCAAATCACCCCTTACAGTCTACCAATATCCTATAGCTAGTTATTACTTGTATTGTTTAATTATCTGTATAAATACGTTTTCAGTATTTTGAAAAGAAGCACTGATTGAAAATATAGTTCAGTCCATTTTTCAGTTCAGAAGGGAATTGGTAATTTCATTTACTTATCTATTTCTTTTTTGTAATGGTGAATGTTATAAAGCAAAAAGAGTCCTTTTGACTGTGACATGGAAAATCCAATAAATAAATTAATTTTGGACGCCTTCTAAGCAGTTCAAATAATCTAGGCTGCACTAGGTTCATTCACACAATATATATTTAAATACATATTGAAAGTATATAAATGTGGAATTAATGGGGGAAGGGGAAATTGTCTTATGCTCCTAAAGTACGCTCCCACAGGGTGGGTCTCCTCAGGGTGCCGTCGGCCAGACAGTGCCGGCTGGCGACCCCAAGGGGGAGGGCCTTCTCTGTGGGAGCTCCCACCCTCTGGAATGAGCTGCCCCCAGAGATCAGGGTGATCCCTGATCTCCCTTCCTTCCGCCGCGCCCTTAAGACATGGCTATTCCAACAAGCGGGACTGGCC
>NW_015387409.1:219674-223609 GCF_001527695.2 Protobothrops mucrosquamatus
AAGTGATTTCACATTCTATGCTTGAATGTTGCCAGACTATAATGGCTACTAATGTCGCTTTTTATTTACAGATAATGATTCACAGATAATGGTAAAATGCTACAAAGACAACAGAATTCAGAAAATGATAACCAGGCCAAAATTATAAAAGCTGATAAATGCTTCTTTTGTTCCTAGAATTTAGGTACATCAAAATATCAGTATTCCTCATTCCAGGCAACTTCTTTATGAAGCTGGAAATGTTAAGGGAAATTTTCAGTCATATTTATCTTGAGATATTGTGAATTTAAAAATTACTTAGGATTTAAGTTAGTAGAATATGCCATTTGGGGTTTTTTTGTGGTTTTTTTTTTAGGTTAACACAAATTGTGGTAAGAAACAAAACTATCAGCATGCAAAAACAAAGCTGGTTCAAAAGGAGAGCCACGAATTTAACATTCTACTTCACTTGCATCCTTATAGAGGAACCTTTCTCCAGTTTTAGGAGGATTTACAATAAAATGTAGAATATTCAGGACCCCTCCGAATGGTGATTGTGGTAGATGCTTTACTGTTTTTTAAATTTTTTGTTCTGCTAGTACTTCAAGCAGAAATAATAAAAGAAAATACTGGTTTAAGGTGTTTTGGCTGCCATATTCTTAAGTAAGCCAAACTCAACAGTGTTCCAAGTAGGAGAATACAATAAAAAAAATACAGTTTGTCCATAATTCGGGGATATACATAATTTTGGATGTCCCACAATTTATATATATGATACTGTTCTTGGGCAAATGCTCAGTTTCTTGCAGGTGCAATTCAAGGAGATGGTTATTACCTTTAAAGGCCTAGATATCATGGGGTCAGGTTGTTTGCCGATTCCACAAGGTCAGAGAAGTGGGTGTGCCATTTATGACTTTTGAGACCATGGGACCTAGGATATTTGCCTTTTCCAAAGCAACCCTTACCCTACGGAATGTCCTTCCCATTGAGATCCAGCCATTCACCACCCTTTTAGCTTTTTGGAAGGTTGTAAGACAGGGGTCTTCAAACTTGGTTACTTTAAGATTTGTGGACTTCAATTTCCTCAGGCTGGCTGAGGAATTCTGAGAACTGAAGTCCACAAGTCTTAAAGCAGCTAAGTTTGAAAACCCCTGTTGTAAGAGTTGGCTCTTCCATTAAATTCTGGAATAGGATGAGCTTGAACCCTGATGTTTGTTTTTGTATGTGTGAGTGAAGGATGATAGAAACATCGGGGTGGTGGTGGTGTTGCTTTTATTTCTACTTTGCTTTTATTCTTTTTATTGTTTGGGAATTTTTAATGCTGTTGTGAGCTGCCCGGAGTTGCACTTCTTAAGATGGAAGGCCATAACAATAAAATATACATGATTTATGTAAATAAGTCATATAAATAAATAGATGTATGGCTGGACAATGTTCAGGTAATCTTGAAATTAAGAACATGAGAGCCATTTTGAAAGATAAATTGTGTTCGAGTTGTTATTGTCAGGCTTTAAAATTAAATCTCTTACCATCAATTAAAGGCAAGGTTTTTATTTTTCTACTAATTCAGTAGTCATGCTTCCCTCAAAGTAATCATTACTGTCTTTTTGAGGAACTGAATTTTCTCTGTTCTCAAAGCATAAGGCAGCACAACACTATTGTTCCTCCCAAGTGTACCTGCTACAGTATCTCCCTAATAGCAATTTATACATACTCTACACAACTGTGCCATTAAGGCATAGAGGGAAATGTCTTCATCAGGGTCCAGTCCAAGCTGGGAATAAACAACATGGTGACTGCTTTAGAAAGAACGTTGCAGTTTATTGAAGAGGAGAGCCAGACAGAAAGATCGCTCTGGAAGAAAAAAGAGACCGAGCACATGTAGGGAGTGAGTTTTTATACCCTCTGGGGCTCTTGAAGTTGTTTCCTATTCCTGTTTGAGGCTTTGTATTTCCTGTGTCATGTACTCTGACCTGAGTCTGAGTGTGCCCCTTTGGCATCTGTGGATTAATCCCATTATGTTCTGTCTTAAAATTTGGATGGCGTATGTAGATTTTAGGTGTCTTTGTCTTCCTAAACCTCTAGCTGGAGGACTCCAACCTTCCTGAATGGATTATTAATCTGCATTTCTACAGAGCTGGTTTCTGCTTGGGGGAGGGAGACTTGGGGTTATTAAGAAAAACTGGGCATGCTTTTCTGCCTCTTTAAGATCCTTTGAGAAAATATAATATTCTGCCCTTTTCATACTTCCTTCTCTGGGTGGGGCTGACTTCCCACAAGGATTTTATGAAGACAGTCAGGTATTTATAGTCAGATGACAACAAAGATAACTGATTGACATCTGATACAGAATAAAGAGCTTTATGGTAACAGTTTTGAAGTGTACCAAGCTATAACTTGATGTGGTAGGACCTAACTGGTGAGGTTTTTGGGAATTCTTATTGGAAAGATTATTCCTGTAAAACAATGGTGACCATCTGCATGACAGCACATTGGAACCTGTTTCAAAGCAGGGACAATAAAGTTAGGGTCCAGTGTCATTATAATATCTCTTTTCTCTCAATAATACAAACATGATTCCAGTCTTTGTTCGACACAGAATTTCCATAGGTAGATTCTAGACTTTACAGCAGTTTGAGCTTGATACTCTGGTTTTATGAAACAGAGTACTATGTCAGTTAATAAACTGCATGTCAACAATCTTGAACCTGATGAACACTTACTATCAATTTAAGTTAATGCTAGTTGACTGATCAATATGGAACATATTCATATTCAATTCAAATCAGAATGTTAAAAAGCTTTAGGTTGCAGTTTGTGGCCCCAATTGTTAAATTAAGTTAAATATGCAAAGGAGACTGAAAGGTCTTGAGGCAGACACTCAAAAGACTAGAATATTTTAGAAACTTTTAAAAATATTCCTTCTATATAGTTGCTAGAGTCTTGTCATACTTGTCATTTTTTTGTTCAGTAACTTTTTACTATGTTTATGCAAATCTTTATTTTAGGCTACATTTCCATTCTGTAACAGTATTATCTGAGGACTCTTAGAATGTTAAGAATGCTAAACACAAGCACACAAGCAAATTAACTATGAGCAGACAAAGGATAAAGCCATGAGAAATTATAATACTAAACACTCCTTACCAATATGCTACTTATTATTCTACATCATAATTGGGAGTATATATTATTTATTTATAAAATGTACATAATCAATCCATCTGAATTCTAGATGGTTTACAAGATATATGATAAAAATAGATTAGTCAATATCTATCTATCTATCTATCTATCTATCTATCTATCTATCTATCTATCTATCTATCTATCTATCTATCTTCTACACACACACATGCACACACACACACACACATACATAAATAAATACACGCACACACACGTCCACTAAATTATTTCCAATTCTTGGTGATGATCTAGAGTCTAGACAAGTTCTAAAGTTTTCTTTGCAAGGTTTTAAATAGTTTGTCATTGCCTCCTTGCTAGGGCTGAGAGAAAGTGACGGCCCCACGATCATTCAACTGGCTTTGTGCCTAAGGCTGGACTAAAACTCATCTCCCTATTTCTAGCCTAATGCCTTAACCACTACACCAAACTGGCTCTCAGTAATAATAAAACAGTAATATAAAACATAAGCAATATATGTATAATCAAATATTAAACTAATATCAGCTTATCAATCACTCTGTGCTTTGCTAGAACCATAGCTGATGTAATGGTGTGATAGATACAGTGGGGCAGGCCACATACTAATAGGAGTCATTATAATTATTTTGATATTCCTATGCTAGTTGAAATGATTCTTATTTGAATTATTGGAAATAATCCTTAGATAGAAGTATACATGTGTGAAATATGGGGCACTAGGCCCAAGAGGCTCATATTCACAGAACTACCCTTGCATATATTGTGGTGTTTTTCCAACTTCTAGGATT
>NW_015387409.1:224055-241016 GCF_001527695.2 Protobothrops mucrosquamatus
GGCAGGCCACATACTAATAGGAGTCATTATAATTATTTTGATATTCCTATGCTAGTTGAAATGATTCTTATTTGAATTATTGGAAATAATCCTTAGATAGAAGTATACATGTGTGAAATATGGGGCACTAGGCCCAAGAGGCTCATATTCACAGAACTACCCTTGCATATATTGTGGTGTTTTTCCAACTTCTAGGATTTACAGATGTGCATTTCTTTTCAGTTATCCCCCTGCACACATTTCAGGGACTGTGTTGTCATGGAAGTTATTCAGACTGTGCCTAAAAAAATTAAAACTCACTGCTCAGGCAATAGGAATGAATAATGCCTTTCTAAGATTGCAGGGATTGTGTCAACCCTATCTAGTCATCTGTACATTGTAGATGGTCTGGACTAAGAAAACATTGGCATACACAATTATATTCGCAAGGGCTTTCCCAATACTTCATTACCTGCACTGGCCTTTATCTTTAAAGCTTCTTTAGTGCAGATATCCTATTAGCCCTTGGCTAATTTTGCAGAGGAGGTACCTCCAGTGTGACTTTGGAAGGGCACACTGATTGCTGCTGCTCTTTCAGGAAATGTTAATATATAATGTACGAACAAGTCTGGAGATTGTATTTCACAAAGGTCCTAAAAAAAAAAAAGATACAGTTGGCCTAGCAATGATATTCAGATAACTGAGAAATAGTTTCACACTGGTTTTCTGCAGGAGCATTGATGTTCTATAGTTCTGAAGGACTTCGGTAAAAGGTATGATAAAAGTTTATGATATTTTGTCTTTCCTCCTGTATCTGATATACTTCTTGGAAATGCTGAAGGCATTTTTTATGATTAAATGTTAGCCTGAAAACCAGCTCCATGACTCAGAGTTATAAAGGATTGGAAAGGAAGGCAGATTGTTTGCTAGCTGTATAATGTACTTTCCACTCTTAATAGGAGGAAAATACTTCTATACATAAAAGAAAAGACATAACCAGCTAAATTAACAGAGTCTAATACAACGGACAGCATTTAGCCTTTTCTCTCTTTTTCTCATAAGTCACAAGGAAATAACAGTTTCAATAACTTTCTTCCTTTTTCTCTGTTGCTTGCTGTAACCATGATTCAGTCCAATTCAGGCTCCATTCACAAAACTATTTTTAACATCCCTGGGCTAAGCAGTACAATCTTCTCAACATATTTAGTTAGTAAGGCTTCTTTCCTCCCTCCCTTAAATAGAAACAAATGCTGAGCTGACAATACGGGAGGGACACTGCTCTGGTTACACAGAGATTTTCCAAACAGTTCTAACAATAACAGAGGATACAATTTAGTACCTTTAGACTCAAATGGAAACATGCCATTTTGAAAGCCTAAAGCAGAAGCCAAAAGAAAAAAGAAAAAAAAAGTTGGGAACAACAAATAAAAAGGTTCTTTTTATACTCTCCTGAATTAAACTTTGTTTTTTGTTTTGTTTTTTTAAAACAATCAATTGTAGATTTTCAGGAAAAAAAAAAGATTTTCATGATGATTTTTTTTAAATTGACCAAAATAAAATAGTTCATTGCAAGTATTATCTCATTTCCTTAAGGCAATTAGCCTCAAGCAATTACTCTTCAGATATGTTGGGACTGCATTTCTCAGGATTCTACAGCCCACACTAAATGGACAATTCTGTAATTTGTAATCCCAATGTAACTGGAAGATTTGGTTCTGAAGCCCTCATCCAATATCAGGATACCCAAAGAAAGGCTATATGAGTGGCTATGAGATTGCTCACATCTTCTGTTTTATGTATTTGATATGATATTCTGTCCATACATGTAATGGACGATGGAGGGAAAGACATATATAAACTAGCATACATATACAGTCTTCAGGCTGACTAGAAAATAAACAATTTTCTGTTTGGTAAATTTCTTAATTTATCATCTATACTATGAAGGTAGGGCTGAGTTTCGAAGGTGAAATCTGAGGCTTCAGGACATCTGGAAACTGGTGATGAGATATAAGCCTGGTATCAATGCTCAAACTGACATGAACATACAAAGAGGTGATAGCAGCAACAAGATTGTAGAAATATTGTTAAGCTCCTATTCATTCCCTCAAGTATCTCAAGCTTTCCCTTATGAAAAATTAGAAGTAGAAAACCCAGATGTTGTGTCATTAAACACACACATAATAGAAAAAGAAACAAGCTGGGAGAAGTAGAACATCAGAATGCTCACTAAAAAAATGCTTTATACTGAAGATTTATTTACTTATTCCTTTAAGTTACTCTATAGTGCTCAGGAAATTTTTCAGAGCAGTGCTTTGAAATGTGAAATTCTCCTTTAAGAACTGACACCCTCATAAAAAGCCTTTCAAATCCTTTATTTGTAATATCAGAGCCCAGATAGTGTTGTTTTTTTTAAAAAAATTGTGTATGATAAATGAGGATCCACTTTGGCCTTTTTGCTTCAGTCACGCAAGGTGTGTTTTGTGTTTTGTACAATGGTGTGGCACAATATCCCCCAGAACAATATTCAGAGCATTTTAGGAATCAAACCTGAAGTGAAACCATGGAACTTCTGTCACTAAGTGATGCAGTCATTAAATGAGTCATTTTATGACCTTTTTTACAGTCATTAAATGAATCATGCAGTTGTTAAGCAAATCTGGCTACCTCCATTAACTTTGCTTGTCAGAAACAGCCCGGGAAAGTGACAGATGATGATTGCAAGGCTCTGAGATTCTGCAACTGTTGTAAATACATGCTGGTTGCCAACTGGTAGAATTTTGATCATATGATTGCAGGGACACTTTGATGGTCGTAAGTCAGAGGACTAGTTATAAATAACTGTTTTTCAGTGCCATCGCAACTTTGCTGGTCATTAAACAAATAATTTTAAAGTCAAGAACTACCAGTAGGCATAGTATGAAAATATATTAAACAACCCCCCCCCTTTACTAATATATTGTACATGTTCACAGCCGCAAGAATAAATGTAGCACAACAGTAGAAAAGAGATATGTTACCAAAGTTATTAGACTGGGAACTTTGAAAACATACATTAATGGCAAA
Organism: Protobothrops mucrosquamatus; assembly: GCF_001527695.2. Taxonomy (NCBI): domain Eukaryota; kingdom Metazoa; phylum Chordata; class Lepidosauria; order Squamata; family Viperidae; genus Protobothrops; species Protobothrops mucrosquamatus. The sequence goes on from NW_015387409.1 coordinate 227,101, forward strand.
ATTAACAGCATACATTTGCAACAGAAGTCTAAGTAAATTTAAGTAAGAATGTCTTCCATACGTGCAATGTATTATACAGCAATGAAAATCTAAGCATCTAGTTTCAAAGGGAAAAAGAACTCACTAAAAAATTGAAAATAGAGACACACAATTTTATTTAAAATAAATATTATACATTAGTCAGGGTACGACAAAGGAAGAGTTCAAAACATTAACCTGTAACACTTTTAGTAGTGTTTGCACCCACTGATGTTCTTTAATTGTTTTTCATCTCTGAAACCAGATGTATAATCTGCCTAGGCTAACTATAATCATTGAAAGGAGAAGCGTTAGAATGCACAGTGCAGCTATTACAAGGTAAGGCTTGCTATTTTTATCTAGTTCTTAAATAACTTTTGATGAAAATTAAATGCACCCTGCCTACCATTTGTTATGCTTTCTTTAATCTTGGAAATTAATTCCATTTCTGCACAATCTTGCTTTTTATTTCTGGATCCGCCAAAAGACATAAGCTTCCAATCTGATCATAAATTCATTTTAGTAAGTAATTTGCCTATGCCTGTACTTAGTTAGCTATCTGTCTTCCATGTTGCAATGAAGATTACAAGCTGTTCTATAAGCCAGCAGGGCACACTTTGACCTTTATTTCATAGGGTGAGAGAGAAGGCTGGGCTGAGGAGTTCTAGATTAATGACTGCCAAATTCGACAAAGCATATCCATTAGCAGCTATACAGCTGTTTATCTGAAGTTTATCTGTGAAGATCCAAAGCCTGTATACTGTTTACACAGGAGGGGAACTAAATCTTATTTATCATCTCAGAAGGCACTGTGTGTAAATAACAAAACCATGACACCAAAAACCCGGAGATGATCGAGATAAATAAATATCCCAGTGTTCGTGGAAAAGGTGCTATTCTTGTTTGCAGCTGTCCCAACTGAAACCTGCAAGGCCACATCAGTAGTGTAAATAGGGCACATGTTTACAAAGCTGGGAATGGGAAGACTTGGCAGGTTGACAAGTAAGGATCACAGCTTGGCCCGTAACATAAATTATTTTTCTGCTAGCCTCTTTGGACATCATGAACTCATTTGAGGACAGCTTGTGTCCCCTTGCAGATATCCACTGCAGAGCCTTCAGTTGTTAAGTTTGATACTCTTGGTTCAGATGAATGGAGAGAAACACTACTCTGAAATTGCCAATAGTCAACATGGAAAGAATTCTAGAGTTCATTCATGCTTCTGACATAACTTTCTTCATTTCTGTATTCTTGCCTCTCTTTTTATTATTGTTGTCTTGCTTCTTCTTTTTACTACTGACTAATTTCTACCAGATCGTAGTATCTAGTCTGTACATTATTTGAAGAAGAGCTAGGATGTCTGTTAAAAAAGATTGGGGGTTTGATCACCCACCATTTTGACATTATTAGCAATCCTGCTTCCATGGATGCCTCTTTTGCAGAGTCTTTTTTTCTGATTATATTCTTCTCTAACCTTTCATCTAAAATCAGCACTACATAATTCCTTGGCCAAAGCTTTCCTTGGCCTTAGAGAAGTATGTCAGGGTGGTGCTTCCTGAAGTGGAATGTGGCCAGGATCATAACTAATTTTGCTTTCTTTGAATTTACATTAATTAATTTACATTAATTAATTAATTTACATTACATTACTTAATATGACTATGCGGAACCACATAGGTGGTAGAGAAATTTGATTAAATAAATAAATAAATATCCAGATTTGAAATTAAGAAAATGTTCACATTCTCTCATATGAAAAATTAATATGTAAACAACTTTTGGGGGCCAAACCCAAGGTTTTTGGGAACTCTCCGTTGTATCTCTATTTTACCCTAATATTATTTTTTAAAAAAGATAAGTGAGGGTTTATGCTAGGGGTCTTCAAACTTGGCCCATTTATGACGTGAACTTCAACTCCCAGAATTCCTCAGCCAGTGTGTCCACAAGTCATAAAAAAGTCCACAAGTCATAAAAGAGCCAAGTTTGAAGATCCCTGGTTTATGCAAAGGACTTCAAAAAATCAAGATGGCAACCGTATGAGTTGGGATTGCATGATCAAAACCCTGAGAGTAAAAAAAAGATAGAGTTTTAATTACCATCTTGATTCAACCACCTCCCCCCAACATCCTTAATCATGAGGCAAAAACTGTAGATAGAATTGTAGGTGAATTAAAGAGTAAGAACAACAATTTTGGCAACAGGAGCCATTAATAGAATAGTCCAACTTTCATATAACTTAAGAGTTTCTAGTGTTATCTATTTAGTCTATGCATTGTCACCTATTCATCATTTAATGGTCATTATTATAGTATAGCAGCTTCTTTCAGATACATTTTTTTTCTCTATGGGAATAAGTACTGAGACAATTGCTTTTCTTTCAAGCTCTTTCTGACAAGCCATTAATTCAGTTAGACCTTCATAATTTATATTTAGGGAATTAACCAGTGGTGGGATTCAGCTGGTTCATACCATTTCGGCAGAACCAGTAGCTAATTTTTTGTTGCCCAGGCCCAGAATGGACTTCCGGAAGCGGCATCCACACAGAAAACTGGTTGTTCACATATTTGAATCCCACCACTGGAATTAACGATGGACATTTAAGTCATTTGTTCCCAGCAGGGTCTCCTGCTGCTAGTTCCATTCTTACATTTCAGGAGGGGAAAAAATGTTGCTAAAACTTGGCCATCTCTAAATTTCAGGGGCTTAGTCTTTGAAGTGGTAGGGGCAGACTCTTACAGTTTGTGGCTTTTCTATGTATGCATGCATGCATGTATGTATGTATGTATGTATGTATGTATGTATGTATGTATGTATTTATTTATTTACCTATTTATTTATTTTATAATAAAATCTTTATAAGTAACTCAAGGCAGGCATAATATTTCTTCCTCCTCCTTATTTTCCTCACAAAAACAATCCTGTGAGGTGGGTTCAGCTGAGGGACAGAGAGAGTGACTGGCTATCCTTGCATTAAACTAAATTTAAATTCAAGGAAACTATGCAAAACATTATAATCAAAGAGTAAGTTGGGTCAGAAGGGTAATATTATATTCAAGGATGTAATCCATGATTTCATTCACATTTTTTCCAGTTGCAATGTGATTTAGTGATACGGTACACAATATTTAAAATAATGGAGAGTCTGTGATTGGATCCTATAGATTCTATAATGGAGATTGTGACTAAACTACATGCTTTATTTTTTTCAGTTATATTGCCATTGTGTGATTTTTTTAAAATGAAATCCACTTAGTGAACAAGATGTCATTGGTCTCACTGTAGGGTGGGACCTTCACAGGACCCTGTCAACACACATCCATGAATTTCAAATGAGAGATGTCTGAATCCTAATATGAAGACGACTGAACTATGAATCCGAGTCACAATAGGATGAAAAAAATGTAAAACTGCAAATTCTGGAACTATCCCACTGCTTCTGAAATAATAGCTTTTGCAGCCAGAGAATATCATTGCAAATGTCACTGAGTATCTGTGGAGTTTTAAAAACCCTCCGATTGAGGCACAGGCTTGTTTCACCTTGCTAACGAATCATAAAACAATCCATTTCATTCCTTTGTTTTGCCTCTTTGCAGGAGGTCACCGAGGGTGAAAAAGATTGCTTGGAATGACAGCATCTCTTATGTTCTGTCACATTTCTGAAATAAGAATATCTCATGTCGTTATGAATTGGGGATGTTGTCTCATTATCGAAGGAAGCAAACAATTCCTGAGGTTTGTATAATAAGAGAGTTTGAAGGTGCTGCGATTGCCAAGCAAGAGAAAATAACCTGCTAATATGACGCCCAAATGGCTTGAAGTGCAAAAAACCCTATAAATATCCATTGAAGTCTGTGGAATCTGCAGGTATTTCATATCTCTAGCATTCAGGCCAATCTGGACTGACAGGTTTAAAGTTCTTCTAATTTGCATTCACTCCACCCCTCCCCCCAATAAAAAACATTCTACTATCCTTTTTTCCTTGCCATAGCTAGTGTCACAGAAACTCTGAGATATTTAATAGACTGGAAAATTGAGAAAATACCAAAGATTGGTGGCTTGTAATTATACTTTTAGTTGGCTTGCTCTTTGTTTCTATCCATCAACTGTATCTCCAAATAAATCGAGTCAACACAGGGAGGAAGGCTGAATTATGCTTCTTTACCAGGCTCTGTTATCTAGATCTGCTCCCCAAACTGCTTTTTTCTGACAACCACCTATATATTCAACTAACATAGCAAAAAACAATGGAAATGGCTTAGTAGAAAGCTATAGAAATATTAGCACAGGATTCTTTTGCTATTAAAACAAACCAATTCACCATTTGTTTTAGACAAGGTAGGGCAGATTCAAGAACAATAAATGAGTTTCCCCTTAGGCTAACCATTTAAAGAGCTCCAGAAAGGACTTTAATGGTGTGAGTTGGAATGTAAATAGTGTCATATTTTATCACATCATAATTTAATATATTTGTTTAATTAATATACGTATACATCCGTAGTTTAAGCAAGATAGAATTCAAAAGTTATATTCAGGTTGAGTGGAACTGGGATATATAGGAGTTAAGCTAAATGAGGTGACTAATTGTCTCACTGTTTCAGTACTGGTTCTCATATATAACTTAGTTTGAACAACACAGTAACAATTTTAAACTACAGCATTTAAAAAAAACCAGTTTAGCTGTGCTGCAATAAAATCTCAATCAATCTATGGGCAGTGGTGAGATTCAGCTGGTTCGCATCACTTCGGCAGAACCGGTAGTTGATTTTTTGTTGCCCAGACCCACAATGGACTTCCGGAAGCGGCATCCACACAGAGAACCGGTTGTTCACATATTTGAATCCCACCACTGTCTATAGGAAAATATCAGAGTAAATGAAAGTTGCTTTTTCCATCATCACTCCCAAGCTACTTGAGTACATTCAAAAAAGAGAATAATAAGCATTCTGAAAAATAAACATTACATTTTAACATTGAATATGAAACTCTTCCTAGGAAGAGGAAATTGAGAGAAAGAAATTCTGTAACTTTCTAGATCAGTTTCTTAACCTGGGCAACTTTAAGACTTCAAGTCCCAGAATTCCCCAGTCAGCAGCATGCAATGAAATATTGATGAAAACCAGCTCATTAGCCAAAGCCTCGTATTAGATGGGGCTGACATATTTTTAAATAGGAGTTTTCTTTGGGATTTTTTTATTGGTTATCTTTCTTTTCTCCCACATATATAATGTTATATAACATATTCTGGTCATTTCCCTGTTAATGAGTTATAACATTTTTAGAGCAAACAGTCATTATTTGTACTTAAAATGAGAATATGACTTCAATAAGAGATGGTTGAAGCTATGAATTTATAATAAGTTGCTAGTACATACAAAAACAACATTGAAAAAGAAAAACAACAACTGATTTAAATCCAGCTTCTAAACTTTAGAAAGACAGAAAGAAACTAAGTTCATCAACAATTTTAATTCTATTTTCAGATCAATTCTCCTGATCTTTCTCCTTTTCTGATTGAGGTGGACAATCATATAAATTAAATGGGGCTACCCCCTAAACAAAAAAAAATATAACAGTTGGAAACTGCCAAAGCAATTGCAAATTTACAAGTTGCTGAGTAGATATTTGTAGCTAGGAACCAAGAGGCAGCCTTGCCACTGTGCACACCTTCAACAGAAATCAAGAAGAGGTAACCTAGACATAGTGCATACTCCCAGTGTTTCCATTCTTTCAGGCTCTGACTCCATCCTTTACCATTATTAAGTAAAGCCACACAGTGTTTCAGATTCAAAGGCAACATGGTGCTTCAGGGCACATGGTAGCAGCCATTCACAACTCTTAAGGCAGCCATGCATTTTCTCTGTGCTCTGAAGCACTTTTTCACCTTCAAATCAAAGTGATGCACTTAGTTCTTTTATGAAGCACTATAAGAAAGACAGAAAAACAGAAAGACAGAAAGACAGAAAGAAAGAACAAAAGAAAGAAAGAAAGAACGAAAGACAGAAAGACAGAAAGGCAGAAAGAAAAAAAGAAAGAATGAAAGAATGAAAGAAAGAACGAAAGAAAGAAAGAAAAAGGGAGGGAGAGAGGGAGGAAAGAAAGGATGTCTATGGAGATTCTCAGTCATCCAGGTCATGGTTGTTCCAAAGGTGCTTTTTCAAGAGGCAACTGGACTTTCTTGTTTTTCTTTGAAGACATTTCACTTCTCATCCAAGAAGCTTCTTCAGCTCTGACTGGATGGTGGGGAATGGAAGGATTTATATTCCTTGCAGACAGCTGATCATTTGCACCTTTGGGACAAAGAGGGAGGGACATAGGGAAGGAAGATTTTGATCTCAAACAGTGCCTTAAAGAGTAATAAGCAATTTAAGATCCCCCCCCAAATATTTTAAGTTACTTCATTGATCATTCTTTAAGCAGATAACAATGCTCTGCTTGGACAGATTTCCTTATTAGAGGCAGTATGAGTACATAGTATAACTGAAAATAAAAACCAAAATCCATTCAAACCCCAAAATAAAACAGAAACCCATGACAGCAAGGTCTAATGTATAATTCCTCAAAAGACTTATTACTACTCCTGTTTTTTCAGGACCACCTAGATTAGAAATAGATATATATTTGGTCTATTGTCTATAAAGTTTCTGAATCCAAGGTCACGATCATGAACCATCCTGGGCCTTCCATTCTTATTCCTTCTCCATTCAAAACAGAATAGTCACACAACATTCAAACTCCTATGTCAATGCTTTCCAAATACTCCCATTCATAATAATCAGGTTTTGATAATCAGGTTATTTTGATATCAACATAGCAGTTTTAAAACCTGTGTGTGGGATGGAGGACTGTACAAGAGAATGTTGCATCTCTCCCCTTCAAAATAGCAGCTACTATAAACTAAAGAGCTTTCCTTAATGTGAAATTAGATCATTTTAAAAAGTTCTTCATTGGAATTATGGTGTGTCCTTGAGGCAGGGAGAGAAGGTTAGCACTTTTAAGTACACCACCTTAACTAAATCTCTCTCTCTCTTTCTCTCTCTCTCTCTCTCTCATACACACAACTCAAACAGGAAACATGGCTAGGTGAGCTAATTCTACTTCGTTGTAATGGAACATGGAATCTTGACAGTCCGAAAATATAAATCTCCTGCTGTCTCCTTTATAAACAGAGAAAGGATTCCTTCTAAGCCTCTTTTTCTGCCCATAATGCAACTGTGCACTATACTTTCTCTTATCAGAACATTTCCTAGGCTGTACCTCTTCCCCGCATCTCTCAAAGTCATTCCAACCTACTATTACATTATTCTATCTCTTATATCTATCTCCTTCTCCATCTTACCTCCCTTATGATATGTTTAATTAGACAAGCGTTGGAGAGAAAAGGACTAGTTATTCCTTCCCAGCAGTAAATGAGAAAACAACAGAAGACATTATGGTCTAAAACAGCCTCTATTATATCAGTGGGGACTATTTCAAATCCATATGGGGTCATGGACATGTTAATCTGTCTGATCAGCTGCTAAGCAGATATAAGAGCTTTTAAAATAAACTTTTCCAAGCTCGGGGAGAGGGCACATTAGGGACGTCAATAAAACACAATCATAATGGAATTATAATAATATAATAATAATAATAATAATAATAATAATAATAATAATAATAATAATAATAATAATAATAATAATAATAATAATAATAATAATAATAAAGTTGGAAGGGACCTTGGAGGTCTGCATCCTAAAATACAGGAAATCCTGAGTGAGCCTAGTTTTGGAATCCTATTGCATTTCTTCAAGGAGCAACCAAACCATCTATTGTATATTTTAAATGACAATTGTTAGAACAAGTTGTGATTCTTTAAATGAGGGTATTAACTTAAAAGGTACTAGATTAGACACTGTAAGACCATGAGTTCTAGTCCCACCTTAGGCACAAAGCCAGCCACTCCCTCTCAGCCTTAGGAAGAAGGCAATGGCAAATCCAAAATATTGCCAAGCAAACTGTAGGGACTTATTGAGGCAGTTGCCAGGAATGAACCTGAAACAAAGGATAAAAACAAATTTTAAACAAAACAAAAACAAACAAACCTTAAAAATTTTTAAACAATTAATACTATGTTGGATGGAGTACTGTTTATAAAGTGGTGTACTCACTGGCTGAGTCCACCTGTCTACAAAACTGTATGTGTCCCACACAGATTTATTTATATATTTCTATTTGGATGGATATAATCATAGCAGTAATATCCTACTGAGGACAATATCCTTCTGACAAACTGGGGAATATGCTACATCTTCTAATGGATTCTTTCTGAAAGAAGCAGTAGGGTAATAATTCTGAGACTGACCTAAAGTAACAACAACAACAACAACAACAACAACAACAACAACAACAATAATAATAATAATAATAATAATAATAATAATAATAATAATAATAATAATAATAATAATAATAATAATTAAAAAAGATGGAAGGGACCTTGGAGGTTTTCTAGTCCAACCCCCTGCTCAGGCAGGAAACCCTATACCATTTCAGACAAATGGTTGTCCAGTCTCTTCTTAAAAACTTCCAGTGTTGGAGCATTCACAACTTCTGGAGGCAGGTTGTTCCACTGATTAATTGTTCTAGCTGTCAGGAAATTTCTCCTTAGTTCTAGGTTGCTTCTCTCTTTGATTAGTTTCCATCCATTGCTTCTTGTCCTGTCTTGAGTAATAATTTTGGAGATCAGATCCAATGGATGAATATACACTAGTAAAATATTTTCACTGATCCTGAGTCTTATGAGGATACAAAGTGATAAATCGTTTGGTCATATATATTTTTCTTTTCATGTTTATTTACATCAGATTGAATTGAATCATTTCAAGGGTTAAATACCACCTGAGCCATGCTCCCTAATTATTCTGTTAATTTTCCTTTGTAAAGCAATTATGTTAATCTGAGAGATAAAGCTTCTGAATAACTCCCTGCATTATTTAAAGTATATTAAATTTAGATCATTACTGGTCCTCAGCAAATCCATTAGGTTACTGTTAGTAATGAAATATAATACTGTCTCATTTTTAATAATATGAAGCTTACACATACTTAAGGTATACCCACTGAAATAAACAGAATAAGTTACCAATGATTAACTTAAATCCCCTAGGTTTCAATGGGTCTACTTTATGTATGACTATTTTTAGATACAGCCTAAGCAGCATAAATATTAATACAGTACAACAAAAATGCATGCATCTTCTTGATCTTGATACAAATGTGAAAATGTCCTGATAAGATATTTTAATTTGGAAATACAGGTCTAGTTTTTTTATGTAATATTTTAGTAGGGACTATCATTATTAGGGCTTTTATTTTTACTTTATTTTATTTTTATATAATTATTAGGCTATAATAATTCAGAGCTGTGTGGTGGCCTAGTGGTGAAGACACTTCACTACTAGGCCACCACTCAGAAGGTTGAAAATTCAATCCCAGGTAGCGGCAGATGTTTCTGAGGGTGCAAAGAAAAAAAATATTGGCTATGAACTCCACGTGGCATCAGGAAGGGCACCCAGCCAGGAAATGCTCAGTTCCATCAAGTCACCCTGACTCTACCCTGAATTAAGGGGTAAAGGATTGTAAAAAGGGAGAAAAATTAGGCTACTATAATTCAATTCAAAATAGGGTTCCCAACAGTCATTTTGCAAATGAAAATTTCATGTGGCAGAAGCTAATGTTGTTCCCGAGGTCTAAATCTGTTTCTGCCAACTACAAAGACTTTTGTTGCTACACTGGAGAATGGAAACAAAAGAATTGAGATAAAATATTTTTGTATTTCTTGAAGCATCACTATTTTTGCAATTCCATTGTTGCTTTAGTTTCCAGCAGCAATACTATTATGATTCACGTGCCATAGCTGACATGGCTTTTGAAAAGCTCTCCTTTATAGGCTGTTTTCTCAATATCTCTCCATAACTTTTTAATATTCCTCTCCAAAGAGTTCCCTTCCGTAACTCTTTAATATTCCCTTCAGGGCTTGCTCTTGCTGTGTTATCCTATTCTTAGCACTTATTTGCTTTGTTCTTTTTTTTTTTCTTGATATTTAATGCACTAATCTACCTCTTTCTCTTTTTCTGGAAAAGTTCTTTGTTTGAGATGTCCCTGGCTGCCCAGGAAAACAATTTTAATTTGAAAATAGAATAAATCATAGTAATTAGCACATAATTTTTCAGCTTTGAAAATGTCTATAAGTGCAGAGTTATATACGACCCCCCCTCATTGCCAATCCTCACATCAGCCGAACCAAACCAAAGTATTTTATTCCAAATGAAGATTAGTGCTCTCCCCTTGCCAAAGCCACCTTTATTAGACAACAAACTCAAGCAATGTGTTAGTTATTGTAAGTGAAGCTGTACATATTCAAGGCACTCCAAATTTGGGGCAATTTATGCCATAAATGTTTGTGTGAGGGGAGGGGGGAAACCTTGTCACTAGACATAGTGTGTTGTTGTTGTTAATTGCGAAGTCATGTCCGACCCATCGCGACCCCATGGACAATGTTCCTCCAGGTCTTCCTGTCCTCTACCATCTTCTGGAGTCCATTTAAGTTCACGCCTACTGCTTCAGTGACTCCATCCATCCACCTCATTCTCTGTCGTCCACTTCTTCTGTTGCCCTCAATCTTTCCCAGCATTAGGCTCTTCTCCAGTGAGTCCTTCCTTCTCATTAGGTGGCCAAAGTATTTGAGTTTCAACTTCAGGATCTGGCCTTCTAAAGAGCAGTCAGGGTTGATCTCTTCTAGGACTGACTGGTTTGAACGCCTTGCAGGCCAAGGGACTTGCAGGAGTCTTCTCCAGCACCATAGTTCAAAGACCTCAATTTTTTGTCACTCAGCCTTTCTTATGGTCCAACTTTCAAGACATAGCGTAGCAATGGTCAAATATTCTTTTTCTTTACCCTCCTTATTTTACCTTTCATCCACAATTTCTGGAGAATAAAACATAGAAAAACGAGAAAAGGGAGCCTAATAACCACTTAAGGAAATGAGGTGTTTCTTCAAATCAATAGAAGATTCTATAGGTCTGAGATCCATGAAATATAATCATTATCCAAGTGAAAATTCATTTATTTTTACTAAAGTTCAGCTGTAGGGAAAGAAGCACTTTAGAAGTTCAAGGTATAATAGTTAATGAGCTATTATTCCAATGTTTCTCAATCTTGACAACTCTAAGATGTGTGGTCTTCAACTCCCAGAATCCCCCAGCCAACCTTATACAATAGAAAACACTGTATTATTCATTAGTGAAGTCATGCAAGTTACATAAATGAATGTTTATAAAAATAGCAGAGAACTGTGGATTAAAAAATAAAGTGTGAGGATTGACTTCCAGCAGATCTCGGTAATTTCTTAGACTTCTGTCACTCAACATATGTTTGACTGCAGCTGCTAACTGGGGACAATGATGAAAGTGAGGCCACAGTCTAAGGTGGACTACTGATTAAGAAAAAGAAACATTAATTTGAAGCTGGCTTCCCTTCCCTCTCTAAAGGATGTTTAGTGAATGAGCATGCTGGAATAAAAGTGAAAAATAGTATAACACAAAATCAGTGTAGGAGTACATTAAGGCTGAATAAAGAAGATAATTTTCCTTAAGACTTTGGAACACAAACAGTTTAGTCCTTGTTCTATGCTGAAGCTTTTAATAGTTATTGTCCTGAAGCTTTTAATATTTATATGGTTTACTTCATCCTGCCCTGGTCACAAACCCTAAATATTACACATTCTATTTTTCATGTTATCCTTTGTTGTATGTTGCATAAGTAAATTCAGGCACAGATTGGTAAGTCGTATTCTTTGATCCAAATAATTCAATAAAAATTGTATGTAATGCAACATCCATACTGAAGATGGGTGGGTTTAAATATATGGAGAGAAAAGTTACTTTAAAGTCCCACAAAGGGTTGGGATTATTGGCTTCTGAAATTGTGCAAACCTTTATATTGTCAGCAACTGCAAAAAAAAAAGAGAGTTCTCGACTTACGACCTCAATTGAGCCCAAAATTTCTGCTGTTAAGCAAGACAGTTGTTAAATGAGTTTTGTTCCATTTTTATGACTTTTCTTGCCACAGTTGTTAAGTGAATCACTGCAGTTCTTAGGTTAGTAATATGACTGTTAAGTGAATTGACTTTGCTTGTCAGAAGGTTGCAAAAGGTGATTAGATGACCTCAAGACACTGCAACCATCAAGTGTCTGAATTTTGATCCCGTGAACATGGGTATACTGCAGTGGTCATAAGTCACTTTTTTTCAGTGCCATTTTAATTTCAATGGTCATTAAATGAACGGTTGTAAGTCAAGGACTAGTTTGGCTGAATTTTTGTTGGATCACGGTTTACACAATTTTTCCTTTCCTGCTTCCACCTTTTCTACCAGCAGTGTTCCACATCGCTCCATAGCATTAAATAAAAATGAATAGAACATATGAAAAAGGTCTAAGGGGCTGGGAGAGGAGTCACCAATACAATAAGGAAGCACAAGCCTCCCCCCATTACAGTTTTATCTCAATAATATAACATATGTTTATTTATACTTAGGGATTGTGCCTCTCTTTAAGCAATTTCATTCATATTTCCTGAAATTCTTCAGGCTTCTTTTCCTGTTTCAGACATTGATTTGGCAAGCAATAGAAGATAACCTAATCCTACCAACAGACAGAAGCTTTTCCACTGAGTTCAAATATATATTGGAAGATATTGGGAATACAGTGAAGAAAATTATAATATTAGGTATGATGTTTACATTTTCCCTTGAACTTGCTCAAGAATTTTCCTAGCTAGAAGAAGAAAAGGTAAAAGCCAATTACTTTTTTTGGGGGGAGAAAGGGGATATCCCCACTTGTTCTATATTTCTTGTTCTATTATTATCAGTCCCCATCTGGTAATCCCCCCACACCTATAATCCATTTCTCTCTCTTGATAGTTTGGGGAAATGCAAAAGAATATTGTTCTTTGTCCTTTTTAACTGAAGGACAGCATATAGTGTTATATAGATTGAACAGGTAACTGCAGTATTCATTATAGGAAAAACAGATTTAAAAAATAAGACATCACTTTCTGAATTCCCTAATTATTTTTAGCATAAGAACTAATCTCATCTGCAATAAAGCAATCTATTTTTACTTTATCAATATAGCTTAACTTAGCTTATCATGTTGTTATTATAAAATGCTACTAATAATTATAATGATAATTCCTCAATTGCAAAAGGCAGCTTTACTTGGAACAGCTTACATCCTGCGATGATGTCAGTAACACCATCAACATCTGCCTATCCCAGGTTCTTGGGAAGGACTCGATAGGCAGACAAAAATGGCAAATCCAGTCTGAACATCTGGTTGAAGGTATGTCAGACAATAATGTGATTCTTATAGTTGGTTTTAATCACAATTCTTTATAAATTTATGTTGGGAATTGATTGTAGCTCTAAAATGAAGGGTTTTCCCCCCCCTGGCTTTGACCAAATACATGATGAGTCAACAGCCTCTTCAGGAAGACCGCATTGATTTCCTCCAGTTCTATTGATTTTCTCTGTATCAAATCTGAGCTGCCAACAAACTGAAGGGTCAGTAATGTTCTCTTTAACTGATGCATGCTTTGCTTACCACAAACATGTTAAACAGTATTTTAGGTAAGATTGGTGTTTTTTAAAGTATTTAACAAAATAATATAATAATAATAATAATAATAATAATAATAATAATAATAATAATAATAATAATAATAATAATAATAATAATAACAACAACAACAACAACAACAACAACAGCAGCAGAATAGACGAGAAAGAACTGGAGAAGATAACAAAATACAGAGACCTACAAATAGAAATAGAAAGACTGTGGCAAAAGCAAGCAAAA